>NW_026623443.1:325722-353515 GCF_030028575.1 Malurus melanocephalus | reverse complement strand
AATAAGTTTTTCGGGAACATGTTAAAGGATAACTTGCAAGATGGGTTACTGTTTCTAAACCCGATAGTTCTTATTTTCTAGTAGAGATTGGCGGTATTTAATATTTACGGTAAATTTATTAAATTATTGCTTCAGTAGTAATTTCCATCAATTTCATCTTGCTCGGATAGGTCGCGCTGAGTCTTTTCGTACTTAAACGGAAATCTCAGCTGTAGGTGGGAGGAAAATGTTCTAATTATATCCCTTAGACCTAGTCGTTAAAGCTTGCCGAAAATATTCCCCCATGTTTGCCTCTGTCACGTTCTGCAGAGCTACCCTCAGCTACGTGGATTTTGTGGTGTTTTAGATACCAGTGTGAGTGATTAATAAAGTATTGATCTGAAGCTTTGGGTGAGTTTTGCRCTGTATTCACCAGCTTTAAAGACTTGCAAGCAAACTGCCTTGGCTTCCTGTAGAATGAAAAGGCTTGTAAAACTTGTCATTCTAGCAAAAGAAGGAAAAAAATGCCACAGAAGTGTGCTGATAAAAGCACTTGGATTATTTTCATGGTATAATTCTGGKCATAATTCTTCTGCATATTCCACATTACCTTCAGCTTTTCCCAGTGGGCGAAGATTTATGGAGCTCAGTCAGACTGTGTTGAATGAGGACTTGTCAAGACATATGTGGCCTTTTAAGTTTTTTAGTATTGCAACGCTGCAGTACTTTCTGTCTTAAAAAACTGCAACTGTATTTAGAGAGACAAGGCACACAATAGGTACCTATAGTGATAGAACTTCTGCATGAAAATATAACTGAGGTGAACATGCTGCTCTTCACCCYTTGAACTTCCATGGGTTTACTATGTCAAGAATGCACATGTAAAAAAAAAATTTAGATCGAGACTATGAAAACTGACCATAAAAGATTCTGGGTATAAAGCATGTCAGAAAGAAAATAAAAGTAAATTAAATAAAAGTGGAGTGAAAAGGAGAAATGTTTTAATTGTTTCAGAATGTGTGTTTAATTCACTGCTTTCCCAGGGTCTCAGATCATTTTACTAATGCCACATACAAGCCTCATCCCTCTAGAGGTGGATGGTRATTAAATGTAGCCTGGAGACTGCCTTGAGGAAATGACATTTGTTCACAGCCACACTTCTCCCTGCCTCTTTTTGAAGTGTCTTATGGGTGTTTACTTTCGCCATTAGGGCAGTACCTTACATTTGCTGCAGATCTATTGAGGGATATAGAAAGGCACAGTACATATCTCAATATGTTGTCAGTCTGCAAAGGAAGAAAGAAGCCAGAGTAGCTGCCAAAGTAAAGAGTTAATTGGTATTGTTCTCACTAGCAGTGCTTTCCTTGTATTTTCCAATTCTCAGTGAATTTTACCTAAAAGTTAATAAATTSAACAATGTTTGGGGCAGTTTTGGCATGGGATTGTTTTTTTGGTTGTGGAAAAATCCATAGAATATTTTGGTGTTAAATACAGTATACTTCCACTGCTCACTGAAATTAAATTTGTTTTGACATATTTCAGTAGGATCAGATATGAGTGTAACTGTGAGTGTGCCACCATCTAGACTCCTAAGTAACATTCAARCATAAAAAATATGTATATGATTAAAGCTTGACAACATTCTTTATAAATAAAGAAGAATCAGCTGGAAAGCTTCAGAAATTCCCCAAGGGCTGCTTTGCTCTAGTTGGGAGCTCTTGATAATTTAATAAGCACTGAATGTTGTTTGATTGTGTTTGCCTCTAACAAAAATTATTTTTCTAGTCTTCAGGTTCACATGTTAAAGTGGTGTAAATATSGTGATTGTCCTAAGACTTGGAAGGCTTAACAGTTACTGCTGTTAGAAAGAGGAAAGTTCATATCTCAACAAAGTATTTGCMACATGCTTTTGCAGACTTTTACAAGAAACCAGAATTTAGTTTTTGCAGTTACAAGTTCTGCCCAAATCTCCTGTTTCTTTGGCTTGTCGAGCCATTTGATATCTTTGAAATGAAATTCTTTTATARGTATTAATTAAAAGGCATTTGCATAATTTCATGTGTTCTGCCTGGATGAGGCCAYAGTGATGGTAGCTACAAACTTCATAGTGGAAACACGTGGTGCTTATCAGTTATCAGTAGACCATTGATAAATGTACTTGGGAATACATGTTGCAAGTATTGCTCCATAAACAAATTATCCAAAGTCACTCCACTGGTCTGTCAGTCTCATGACCCAGAAATCCATCCATACATACATACAAGGCAGATGAAGAAAAAAGTTTGGCCAGTTTTTCTGTCRATGCAGTGCTAAAGGCATTTCCCCTGCTAGGTGTGTGCTGGTCAGACTGCAAGCAAATTAATTGTATTTGTGATCTTTAGGTAAGGAAAAGGATTTGGAGTAGTTCTCTGTATAGATTTCCTTATTTATATGGGTAGTCAGTGTCAATTTTCTAGGAAATGACGTGTGGAAATTATTGTATTCAGTACTTCATGATTCATAATGAAAATTGTCTCTTATAGCAACTGATACTTCCCTGCACTGTGTTCCTTCAGTTTTCCAAATGCTTGAAAGTATCATTTAATATTCCAGTGTAGATAGGCTACAATGCTACAATATTTTTACTTCCTCCCTAATACTCTTAATGATAGTGTGCTTTTACATATAATATGAAGATACTTTCTGGTACCAGTAGTCTTGCCTGAACTTCATAATACTATGGGACTTGAAAAATCAGAATACTGAGCTTTGTTGCATGCATTAATTTAAAATATGGGCAGTTTAAATTCTGTTTTGAAATGGTTTTTTTCGACCATAAGGTACATTATTCATAAGGTACGTTGTTCTTGCAGGAGCTTGCTCTTCTGGTCTGACTGTGCTATCTCACATCACCGTAATCACTTTGTGATGTAGCAGTGTAAATGTCAATGTAGCACAGGTTACTTAGTGAAGAAAGGTTTCATTATGGTTTAAAGTTGCRAGAGTACCATGGGGACTCCTGAAGTCTCAACTGTCTTTTCTGGGGCATGAAAGTTTGATCCTTAGGGCATTCCCAGACTTCTGCAGCACAGGTAATTATCAAACAAGTTCTGTCCATTACCATTTGGCATGGAAAGCACCTTCCTTTCTGTTGGCAAACAGTACAGCTGTTGCCTTGGAGAGTACAATCAACTTTCGCTGGCCCAAGGCCTGGATACCTCTGCCCAARCTAAAGCCCATTTTATCCAGAGTCAGCAGGTCTGGTAGCACTTCCTAGCTCTAGAAAAGGGCATTTCAGGTGCATTAGCAAAYGTACTTTAAGGCTTTCTCTGCCTGAGAAACTTCACACGGGCAAAAGCAAGAATTGCCATGTAATGATCCACTTTAATTTCAGTTGTTCCTGGATCTGAAAGCTGGATTRTGCAAACAAAAAAGGTATAGAGTAGTCTAGAAAAGCATTTAATGTATTAAATTACCAACATTCAAAAACTACAGTTCTAAAGGCTGTAATGTGCACAAGGTGTTTTAAATTAATATTTGGATGATGTTGTACTTGAATTTTACTCAATTTTGTTTAGCACAGAGAAAGAATAACAGCTGTTGTCAATAAGAAGACAAACTGATGTGATTTTTGGGAGATTGTACTTWTTATTTCTCAATCAAAAAGGAAGCRTAGCAATTTGATTTGAAATTTGGGATATATGCTGGTTTGGGTTTTAAAATCCATCCTTTTCCATACTAAGCATTTTTTTTAATTCCCCAGGGGAGGAAGACAAAAAACTGCTACAGTAAGCTGACAAATTGTCTGTTCTACCTTCATTGGGRAAAAACCTGTCATTACCATTCAAAGTACACTTTCCTGTAGCTGGTTTTGTACTAGCATTGCTCTGTTCAAAAAGATTAAAATTATGTTCCTACTCCTGGAGGGTAAAGTGACTGCCRCAAGAAACAGGTCTAATTTCTGGTACAGTAGTTACAACTTCTAGAGAAATTGGTTTGAAGTATGATGGAGTAATAAGGCCTTGGTTAATTGTCTGAGTAACAGCAGTGTGGATTTTAATTTGGAAAACTGTGCCTTGCCCCACACTTAAAGTATGTGTGCAGGAAGGACGATTTTGCTCACAGATAAGATTAAATGGATAAGAGTAGGAGGAATCCTATCTTAGATAAAATATGAACGAAGTTTAAATCTGGCTCTTAATCATTATGTTTAAGCTGCCTCTTTATGCCTGAATTTCCCATTTTAAAAAGATACTTGCACTTCTTTTTTTGTGAACCACTTGGTCATATGCAGATAAAAAGCTCCATGTGGGAGTAGAGTGTATCRCTGAATAAGGGGATTTTTGTGTGAGACTGGGATGTTGACTGAGTGCAGTGACTCATTCATTAAACTGACTCTGCTACAGGAGTTTTGTTGCTGTAAACTGAAAATACATACCTGCTATGTCTGTAGAAACAATTTAAATGGGCAGARAGAACACTGCTTGCACAGCACTTAAATTTACAGTGTTCAGCTAGTGAGATTATACTGAATCAGATCCTGGTTTCTTCTTTTTAAGAACAATATTTTAAACACTGTAGTGTTTTTTTTTCATAGGAACAGCCCAGGAGAAGCATCACACATTTCATTGCAATTAATGTGACGGCTGAATTTGAGTAAAGCTGTATATATATTTCTTCTTGCAAGTTCTTGGATTCCTTTTGTGACATTGCTAAAGGGATGTATGTTCCTCTTCCCTTTCTTAGTATCACTAAGTATACCCCTGTGGCTTAGAGTAATGTGAATTTTTCAGTCCTAGGTTGGCCTGTGGATTCTAATGTCCTGCATACCAACATTCCCACTCCATTGGCCCAATTTAGTTCCTGTGATTTTTCATGAAATGTGGCCCGTGAACTGGTCATCCTCTGATGCAGTTGTTAAATAAGTCATGTTAGTTTAACAGTGGAAATGATCTGGGTGTTTTCTCCAGAGAGAATAGATGTACTGATGGCAGTCTGAAAAGAAAAATCTGTCACAGAGTATCCTAAGCATTGATTCTACTGCTTTCATTCGAAGTCGTTGGGGGAGCTGCTCCCTTTGTGGGATTAAAGTGGTCATGTCTGGACTATGGCTGAAGCARCTGCTGAGAATGTGCTTTGGTGTTCAGTTTGTATTGCTGTTGTTTTTAGGAGTCTCAGTTAAGAAGCCTGTTGTGGTAGATAATGTATAGGGACAATACATTGGGGTAGGAAACAGGAGTGGAAATGAACAGCACTCTTTGGGTKCAGTTCCAGACAGCTCTGCTCTAGGGTTGCTGCTGCAGAGAGTGAGCATTGCTGACCAATTCAGTGTAACTCAGCTGTGTTTTGAGGGCTCTGTTCCTTAATTGTATTTTGGAAATGTCAAGAATGCGGCTCTTCAGCTACTTCTTACCTCTGTGTACTCCAACAAGATGGAAAGTCACAATATTTACATAACAGAATGAAAGTTCTCTTGATTATTCTAACTATATCTGACCAAAATATGGTAACTTGTTTTTGTTCAGATAAATCTGCCTCTTTTTTTTGGTCTGGATAGCTGGGAAAAAACAGCTCGTAAAGTATTGCCAGTTGTTTATCATGTAGATGACCTAAAGCACATTTCTGTGACGTTGCACGTGTTCAGAATATACTTCCAGTAAATGCTGGTTGAGGCCTTGTTTGATTAGTATTTCTGTTTATGTAATCTTCGGGTGTCATAAAATGAGTACCCAGATAAAACTACCTGTATGKCCTCCTCCTATCCATGAACATCTTGTAAAACTGAGTTGTGATATTCAMATCCTGATATAGGCAAGAATATTTTCAGTTTTGTGAGCTGGTCAATATAATCCTATTCATTCTACTGCCCCCAGCATCTGCAGTAGTAAACAATCCTTACMCTTCATTGCTTGATTGGATTTCCATTCCTAATGTATTTTAAATGACATGGTRGTATTACAGTGAATTCATTAGGTGAACACTGCAAGAGACTTTTGCCTATACTACTGTGCAAAAGATTTTCAAATCTGGGCTTATTTGGCATGTTTTGAATGCCTGGCTCTGTAACCCTGAGACTGCTCGTGTATTACCATTACTGGTGTAATGGTAATAATCTCTGTTTTTCCAAGAAATGTCATTTATAGAATATTAACCACAGTAGGAGTCTAAGAAGATTATTGTAACCATTAAAAAAATCAAGGGAGAGGAAGGTTTCTTGGTCTTTGTTTAGAACTTTTTTTTAAGGTTCTCTCATTCAGTGTACAAACTCTAGGAATCTGTTTGGGGATACCAGCCCTTTTTTGTTTCACACCTATGAGCTCACCCTGCTTTAGAGGAGTGTTGTAAAAGCAGGCTTTAGTATGCCATCCACCACTCTTTGGGGAAAGGTACTTTTATCTTCTGTTCTTACAAGCATGTCCCTTGTCTTCCCTGCCAGCTAGCCTGGAAGAGGGAAAAGGGAGCAAGGACACTGTTTGAGTGCTARTAATTTGGAGATAGCTTTTGAGCTGTGGAATTATTATCCTTATCTCGTGTGTAGCTTCTTACTCAATTTAAAGTCCTATTGGCAGTTCTAAAATGTTATCAGCAGTGTTGTATATTTGAATTTCATTTACAGCACATCAGCTGCTTGGTTTAGGTACTTGGACTTATATTTTATTTGTATTCCTGCCACTAAGTTGATTTGAAAGCTATATTGTGAATTGCTCTATACAGAAAATGTTAAATAACATAGATAAATTGCAAGGAAAATATGGAATTGAGCTGTTGYCCTCCAGTTAAACTTGATTCTGTACAGCTTTTTTTTTCATGCAAAATCTATTTGAATGCCTTAGAAATAAATAATACAGAAGGGGTAAAGAAGCATCTTCAGCAGACATAGGAAGGACAAAAAGGATTCCTCTTTTTACAAAAATCAGATAGATGAAAAAGACTACAAAAAGGTGTGTGTGTGTGTGTGTGTGTGTATGTTTGAACTGTGCTGACAGGATGCAGTGTCCTTTCCTACATACCACAAGAGAAGTTAAAAAAGATGATGGGGACAAAACAAAACCATTGCTTTTAAGTAGAACCAACTCTGTAACACTGTTCCAGTGTTTCTGGTCAAAAGTAAATTTTATTCTTGCCTGGGAGGGAGGGTCCTGGAACATGTTAAATTAAGCCATGTTTTTTCCCTGTTGCAGTGCACTCCTGTGCAGCAGGATCCGCTGCCATGAGCCTGCTGCACAGTGACAGCAGCTGTGGAGCCCGAGACGTGGAGAGCGGCTGCTGTGCAGCCATGGCCAGCGCCTGCAGCGCCGGAGCCAAGGAGGAGAGCTCCAGTGTGGGCAGTGGCACTGGCAACACGCCCAGCTCCTTCACGGAAGAAACRCAAGGATACGACGTGGAGTTTGATCCGCCACTGGAAAGTAAATATGAGTGTCCAATCTGTTTGATGGCTCTGCGGGAAGCAGTGCAGACACCGTGTGGCCACCGTTTCTGCAAAGGCTGCATTGTCAAATCAATAAGGTAAAGGAGAATTTATGGAAGCTGCTTTTAAGAAGTTGGTGTACCAGAGCAGTTTAAGGTCAATCTAAACCGGATAGAGCCACYCAAGGTGCATTACCATTGAGTGCTAAGAGAACTATGGAAATTAATTATTCATTAAAGGTGCTTTCTAGTAAACACTGTGTATGGCTGGAATGTCATAAATTTGGAGGTTTTATGAGCTTTAGATATTTGGCCATTTTTACAGATTTACCCATGTAATGAATCTAAAAAGTTGATTAAACTTCAAATAATAATTTTTTTTTTTAAAAAAAGGTAGACAGATTGCCCAAATAAAGACAATTGCTGGCCCAGGATTATTAAAACTGTTTTCTGTCTTGATAACTACAGGAAACTACAAACAACATAATTCCTTGGTGCAGATAAGGCAATTCATGCTTTCATTTCTTCACTTGAAAATAGCTGCTTTCTTGTTGAGCTGGAACAGATAATATGATGACGGTATAGTGTTGAACAAAGCACAAAACATTGAAAGAGGAAACCAGGTGGCATATGATGGAGTGGAAATTAGATACAAAGGCAAGAGCAGGCATGGCTTATAAAAATGGATAATTTAAAGAGCAAGATTGGGCAGAGAGTGCCTTGTAGAGAGTACTTCCTGTAAACCTGGAATGAAGTCATCAGTGTCCCACACATGTCAGTGAGTATTGGATTATATTGATAGATGTTATGCTGTAGGATTTGTCCTTCTCAGCATAAGCCCATTTTTTTTAGCAATTGCTCACTTTGCTCAAATGTCACCTTGGTAGGAATTTTTATATTTAATTCTGTGACTGGTATGTAGAATTGGCTCATTTTCAACCTTACTTTGCACACTTTTGTGTAATAATCACTAAACTGTCTTCAATGTGTTTTCCCCTGGCATTTATTTTTAGCATGCAAAATGGACAGTGCTTCCTTGATTGGTTTTTCATACCATTTGTCCATAGTTCTGTTCCATTTCTTTTTCTTCCTGTCCATCATTTGTAGCTCACTAAATGAATGTATGCCACAGTATGCCAGCAATGACATTCTCTGAAGATAGTATTTTGTGTGTTTTCTGGGCTTCTCTGTAGCTTCAGCTATGTAAATTCTCAAGAAGAATTTTTCCATGGAAAGGGTTGCTAAGCATTGGAATGGACTGCCCAGAGGGATGATGGAGTCACCATCCCTGRTGGTGTTCAAGAAATGACTGGACACGGACACATGGCATTTCGTGCCATGCTCTTAATTGGCAAGGTGGTAATCAATCAAAGGTTCTATTCAATGATCTTTTCCATCTGAATAATTCTGGGATTCTGTTACTAGTGTAGCATATGCTGCTGTATTTTTTCATTGCATCCCTTTTGGAACAAGGAAGGAAATGYTGGAGCTGAGAATGAGAAGACATAGACAGTTTTGCATTTCCTGTTTACAATATCAATTCTTGTTAGCCAGTGCAGAAATTTGTGTGTGTTTACAGGACAGTTCTTACACCAGTTTCATCAATTCTTCRTTCTGAGAGAAGGATCCAGAAAATGCAGAACACCACCAATGTTCATTCCTGAGGAGTAACTCTGCAGAARCTGCTGAGAGATATCCAGTTCTCCACTAACTGTACCATGAGATCCCCTGCTCCCTTAGTCTCTTAGTTTCTTCGTTGCCTTCCTATTTCTGTGAGCAAAGTATATGAGACTTTACCCAACTGTTTCACTCAATGGTATTCATGTTATCCAGGTGTGTGGAAGAAGGCAAAAAACCCCAAACCTGAAACTATCAGCTTTGACTGTAACCCAGTTCTCTTGGCACAAGGAGCTGGCTTCACTTTTTGGCCTTTGCTTTGCACATTCCAACCTAAATTCTTTCAAGAGGTTAATGTACATAATTTCATGCATGCTTGTAAGCATTACAAGGCAGTTGTACTGATAAAGARCATTCAATTTTAGAATTCCTTACTTGTTTTTTATGAGCTCGCTCTGTTGGCAGTAGCAGTTTTATGCTCTTCTTTAACTTGGGTATTTCTGTGAGAAAGAAAATAAATCTTTAAACCTTCTCATGGGATTAGGATATCTATAAATTCTGAAGGTAAATTAGTACTTAAATATAGTGAGCTTTAGAAAWGTCTGCTCACCAAAGACAACAGAATTCCAATTTAATTCAGGTTAAAAACTGAGGGGAAAAATTACCAAAAATGTGTGTCTCATTTCCAGTCTTTCAGATATTTAGGAGCCAAGATGATCTTGCTTTTTAATCTTTATGCTTCTGCTGGTAAGCTGCACAGTTACAGTCATTGGTTAGAGTTTACAGCAAACTGAGTGAGAAACTGTGGTGAACCCAAGCTCAGAATAGGCAGAGAAACTTCCTTCTTAAACCCCAAGCGTGGGAAATGGGTTTCTCTTCCTTTAAAAATTAACAGAGCATTTCCTCTGCTCAAAGTTTTAGGTCTACAAACAGTTTCAATGACTGGAAGCTTTTTCTTCTTTTTTTTTTTTTTTATTCATTTCTATGAATAATGATGACTGTTTCAGTGAATACTAAACACAGGTGGAAAGCATTTTTTTCCTTCGAGACTGTAGACCATCACTGTAATATTTCAGAGGTTTCATTGATAGGAAAAGTTTTCCCTCTTTCCCCACTGAAACCTGTCGTTGGAGTACAGTTTGAGCGAATGCTCGTGGAAGCAGAGAGAGCAACTTGACGTGCCAGACYTCACTGAATCCCTGAAGGGCTGAACTGCATATTTAATTGGTATCCATGGATCAAGCTATTGATTTGGATTATGTCTGTCTACAGTACAGTATTGATTTGGAGTGTGTACTGTCTGCATTACCAGATTGATGTATTGAGAAGCTTCTACAGAACTAAAATRAAAATGGAAAGTGATATTTTATATTCTCTAAGTGCTGGTTTTGTCACTAAGTGATTGTCACAGCCTTCATTTGATCAGGAAAAATTGCTTTTGTTTATTCCTCATTTCCCCATTGTCTTAACTCAAGTGAACACAGAGGTTAAGGATTTTAAATTATGAAGGATAGAGAAGCATTTTTTGAGTAATTGCTTCTTGTGACTTACACAAACAGTTGTACTTGTTCATGTTGAGGAAGCCGTGGCTGCAGCTAGAAAAAAAAATTTGAAAACATATTAAAAACTGGCCTCTTTGACCTTCCAGTGTGAAGGACATGGTTAAATGAGATTTGATCACACTAAATGTTTCCCTCCCTGTAAATCTTGGCAGCTTTTTCTGTAAAGGTGTCTGAAATGCTTTGAAGTGCTGTAWGTCATGGAAGAGGAGAAGCTTATCTACCTAAGTAACTACAAATAAGTTTACAAATATTACTGTCAACAAAATATGTTACTGGAAGTTTTAAAAAAACTAACTTCAGGTGCAGTAGCTAATTCACTTTCACTCCAGTCTTCTCCTGTATCTTAGGGCAAAGCTGACTTAGGGTTTGTAGCAGAGCTTGCCAAATATCAGAGCCTCTGTTTATTGGAAAAGCAGAGTTGTGGGGTGACKCAGGACAGCAGGGAATGTTTTAGGTGCTGTCATGGCTGTAGTTAAAGTCTCTGCCAGCTCTTGACTTCTTCGCTAAACCACCCAATTGTTAAAATCATGGAGAAGGCTTTTCCTTCAAACAAAATTTTTTAGGCTTTACTCTTGATAGCTGTATTTTAAACTCAAGGGAAGATACATTAATTGAATATTCATTGTACTTGGTAGAAGATGGCAGTTTTTTCACAGGTACTGTTGTGAGTGGCAGAATGCAATGTGATAAATAATTCTAGCACAGAAAAGCCTCCATTGTAATGTAAGTTAGAACTGAGCTGCATAAACTCAGTTCTGTCACAGGAAGCGTACAGCAACATCTCTGACTGTAGATGGATCTAAGCAGTGTTTTAAACACAATCCTGATCCTTGTAAATAGTATTTGAAACCTGTTTAATATACTACAGTGAGTTATTGCTCTTTCCTTACTACACTGTCCTGCTTTGGWAAACTGCAATTCATGCTTATTTTGCCCTTTGACTGGTAGTTATTTAAACTGGAGGTTTGGTAATCACTATTTCAAATTGATCTGTTCTTGGCTGCGCCTACACATGATGAGCTTTGCTTTGAAGGAATAAAGCTGCTGTCTTACCAGCAGGCCTGCCAAGCAATCATACTCCACTAAACAGGGTGTTTGTAACCAAGTTCACTTGTGAGAACTGATTTCCTCTAGGTTGTGAAGTGAGGGAACATTTCTGGCTTGTGACAAAGATCATCACACAGATGGGGGCTCACAGAGCTCTGAAACAAGGCAAGCTAGGTGTTTTCTTTCTTCCACTTGTTTAGGAGTGTGACTCTCAGGCRTGTGGCAAACTTGCTCTGCAAGCAAAACCTATGAAAGGAAGTTCATTGCCTCTTTTTGAAGTCAGAGCTCTACCTCCACTTCCTCTAGCAGCGTTGATGATAGACTTGCTGAGCAATTATTTCCTTTTCCAACAAAGAACATAAACTGCCTCCTGATCTCCACAGCCCACTAGGTTCTACTTCCGCTYGTGCCTGCAGGCAGTGACAATGATCTGGCCTTTGATCCTTGCACCACAAGTGCTCTCTGACATTTTTCCGCCCCATCTATTTTACCATTTTATTGCTGTTTCCATTAGCACATCATCTCAGGATCTTTGATCCCTTATTCCTCTTTAACTGCATTACTTAGTTGTGAATCAATATGCTGGCCTACAGCTTTCTGAATGAGCTGACAGTGGAAAATTTGATGGAGGTGATCCCCTTTTTTACTCTATTTCTAATGKTTTTTGTATATAAATGCAGGTAGACAGAACCTGATGAACTGGAACAGGTTATTAGTTCCCCTGTGCAGGTTGCATGCATCCATGTTCCATCAGATTCTAATCCTTTGCCAGTTTGCACTGACTTCCAGTCTTTTGGCTGTTAAAATGGTACAATACCCAGTTCCAAATCCAGTGTAATTTGCATAGTTTCTAATAATTTTTGTGTCTGGAGTTTTTCACCCTTGTTTGCTGTATAAAYAAATTGAAGGATGACCAACTGATCAAATAGGTGTATAACGAAACCAGCAGAGATATGTGTGAAGTAATACTAACCAGATGAAGTGAATCAGGAAAAAAAGACAACTCTGCTTTTTTTTTCTCAGCTGTGATCACCTTGGCTGTTAATAAAGTGAGAAGGAAATTAGAGGAGGTCCAAGATAATTTAAAGCATTGTTTTGAAGTAGTGTGTGAAGTATTCTTTGATGTTTAAGCTATGTGAAGTCTTACACAAACAGAGCCGTAAGTTCTTAGTGTCTTTACATCCTCCTCAAGTTTGTTTCCAGAGTACCTAACATGGCATTTGTACAAATAAACTGTATTTTAGTTAGAAAAGTGGAACCCTAGTCATGCCACCTCCAGTGAAATAGTTGTGTTTTCAGTTTCTCTGAAGTACATTTCATACTTTCTGGTCATTGCCACAAAAATACCATTGTTTTCAAAGATTCTTACTGTGTTATTATTTGGCCACTAATGTCTTGCTGATGTAAAAATATTTTAAATTARGGGCTTGGAAATCTGTTGATAATATTGGAATATCTTTCCTTGCTTTTCTGTATTGTAGAGATGCAGGTCACAAATGTCCTGTAGACAATGAAATTCTGCTTGAAAATCAACTTTTTCCTGACAACTTTGCCAAACGGGAAATCCTTTCATTAACGGTTAAGTGTCCCAACAAGGGCTGCAGTATGAAGATGGAGCTCAGGCACTTAGAGGTGAGAATTATTTTTGAAAATATGGAACCTTGTTTTCATGGACAGGTAAAAATTCAGAACTTAACTAGATGGTCATACCTGGACTCATGCTAATTCAATGCATTTCTCTTTCGAGACTGAAGCTACACATTGATTTTCTGATGAGGCTTTAATTTTAGTTAGGTGACTCTCAAGTGAACATCATAGTGCATGCCAATTGTACTAATGCAGCTTTCTGTTGAGGATTATTCATGTTTTTCTTTTGATCAGATATGTCTGTATTTCACACAAGTTTCTTAAAGTCAGTTTAATATTCCCTCATATGTAGCTACATATGTTAGTTGAAATAATTGTTTTGGAAAATAATATATGCAGTTAAAAGGATAAATATAAAACTGAATTTTTACTAAGAGCTTTCTTTAAGCTCTGAATAYGTGAAACCCTGACCTTAGTAATGGGACAGTAACAGGCTACTGGTAGAGTCAGCATAAGTGTATAAGGATTTCTTTGCATGAAAGGAAGACTGTGATTTGTTTGTCTTGTACTGTGCTTTCTCCTGAAAACGGGTGAGATTATAGTTCTTGATTGTARCATCAAATCCTTCTTCTGCCCTTTTGCAGGACCATCAGCTGCAGTGTGATTTTTCCACTGTGGAATGCCTGCAGTGCCAAGGAACCTTCCCGAAGAACTATCTGAAAGAACACATGACCCAGGAGTGTCCGAGGCGTCAAGTGTGTTGCCCCAACTGTGCCACATCTATGGCCTATGAAGATAAAGAGGTACTTAGCAGGAATCTCAGTTTGTCWACCTGCATTCATATGGGTTTGCTTGTAAAGGAAACATCAGTTAAAAAAAAAAACCAAACCAAAACCAAAAGTGTTGGTCCAGAAGGACTCTTTGTGCTGCTGCACAGATGAAAAGCTGCAAATTCAGGACATGAGCCTACAACAGGCAAAAGCTGGGGAGAGATTGTCTTTAAATATAAAYTTACTGGGAACCTTGTGGTGTGAAGAGACTTGTGGACTTGTGTAAGGGCCATTGATTTCTGACCTTACCATCAGATGGGCCAGTATCTACTGCCARTAGAATAGAAAGAGCAGTATTTACATTTGCAGTTTTTATGCCTGGGMGATGTATCAGAAGATGAATCTTTGGGGATATCTGCTACCACAGAAGACCAAGATAATTTCTGAATTCTTCTCCTGGCTCTGCATTTTTCACTTGGGTGATACTGAGGATAATACTTCCCTTTTGCTGCTACCATTTCTTTATCTCTATATGGATRTGCTTTTTCTAAGGACTATTAAATGTCATCAATTTAATATTGTTAATTGTCAATCAGAAGTACCTCATATAGTCCAACAATACAAATAACAAACAAAAGCTTTCATATAGTTCCAGTTGAACATGAATTTTAAAATCTGCTTGTTAAATTCAGACTGCTTTGTTGCACAAGAGCTTTAGGAAATAAAGTAYCTACAATTTCATGAACTTCTAGTTTAAGTCCAGAAAAAAACAGTGCTAGAAAACATACCGTTGAAGGTAAAGGGATTGTCTTTATTTCWCAGTTGCATACAGCTAAATGCAGAATTTGAAATATAAATAAAAATCTAATGTCTGATCAAGGGCAATTAGCCCTCTCTTAAACTGGGTAACTTTATTGATGCTTTCTTTCCTTTCTTTTTTCTCTTTGATCACTAAGCTTCATGACCAAACCTGCCCACTTGCCAATGTATTTTGTGAATATTGCAACACGGTGCTCATCAGAGAGCAGGTAAGAGACTCCTTTTTTCTCTGTTTATTCTGGGTCAGATGTTTTGTACTTACATTGCTTCTTTAATCTGAAATTAAACTTGGGAGATAAATTTGTCTACTAACTAATAAATCACTACCTGCCTTTCTCTGAATGTGTAGTGCAGGTGTGATACTCCCTTAAATTCAGCTCCTGCTTGCAGTTGCMGTAGGATTTTGGCTGCACATCACGTGGTTCAGCTGTGCTGCTTCTTGACAGAGGCCATGCTGCATGTCCTTAATCTTGAACAGAGCTTAAAAGAATCCAACTGCCARTGGTTATGGCTGACATTACAAGAGGAGCCTTTGATTTGGGCACAGAGGGAGAGTATTTCTTCTTGGAAAGCCACTGTTGGAAAGTAGCCATAAGTAACTTCACTATCAAACAGCAGATGCTGGCTGGAATTCTGCTTGTCCATTACTACTGCAGTTGCTATTATTATTTCTTCTATTCAATAATAACTTTATTGGCAGAAAAATGGTAAATGTTATTTTACTTTATTTGGGATGGCAACTATGTTGATGGCCTGGGTTAAAAAAAGAATGATATGTCAAATTGCACAAATACTCTGAAAAACAGGATTGAGCTTCCATATTCCCTTCAGAAATCATGTAGGTATAAACTGATCGGACTTCAGGTACCTGTGCAGAATCCATTCAGCTGTATCATTTTTGGATGTTGTAGGAGAATACTCTTGATGAAAAAGTAATATCAAATCTGATTTGTTTTAGATGCCTAACCATTATGACAATGACTGTCCTACTGCCCCAGTGCCGTGTTTTTACAGTGCCTTTGGGTGTCCTGAAAAGGTAAGCCTTTTACCTGTACCATGAATTTCAGACTTGCTGCATGATTTTGTCTGTAGGTTTTTTWATGTTTTCCTATTCTTGCCTCACTCACCAATCACAAATCCTCAGTGATTTGTGAGTGTGGGTCTTTTGTTTTGAGGTATCTTCAATCCAGAACACTACACATTGCTACCTGATTTCAAAATTGCCTTTTCAAATTTATAAAGCATTATGAACAATTTGCTTAATGACCTTGCTTTTACTAATCCATGATTGCTTTTCAGCTATCTAGCATTTCTTCCAATGTTGTGGCCAAGTACACTTAAGGACTCTTAAGAGTTCCATGAAGTAAATCAATTTATTAAATTCTAAAATTATTAATCTAGATATTCTTATTTCTAATGTTTAATACCTCTTAAAAATGAGTCCCCCTTATCACTTCTACATCAGTTTTCACACACTATTTGGTACTAAGGAGCATTTTAACAAACTAATGGAGTACTGTGCTGATTTAGAGCATAGAAAAAATTCTAAATGTATATTTATCACTAACAGTCTTTCATCCTGTCTTTGTTTTGAGTTGAACAGTGTTATTGCAAGGATGCACCATAATTATTGGTACTTTTATAGGGAAATTATTACAGTTACTCGTGCAAAACCTGAATCTTTTTAATATGAATTCTTATTAATAAGAAGATAACCCKGAAGATACACAGAATGCTTGCCTTTGGAATATCTGACAAGAACATTTTCAGTACAAAATACTCCATATTTCTTCATATGTTGTTTTTACTTCCAGGTGAACAGTTTGAAATAYATTGTTCCTATTTCTCATTGTATGTACTACTGAAATACTTCATGTCTTTTGCTCCAAATTGCTTCCATTTGAAGTGCAGATCTTGGCCTTTAATAAGAAGTTGTTCTCAGTCTCTTCTAGAGAATTTAAATTTTGTTGTTTTCTTGAAGATACTGCAGCATCTGTAAAAATACAGTCAAGGATCCCTTAYTAAACAACATAAAATTATGCAGCAATACAATATGCTATTACTAATGATACATACTGTAATTAGAATATTTTCTCAGTGTTTTGTCATAAAATTGCAAAGATGACTTGTCAGAATCYGATTTTTATGACATTCCAAAGTCTCAAGATAACAAAAAAAATAATGCATGTTATCTGATTTATATTGCAGTCATTTATGTCAGTTCTGTCTTAAATTTCCAGGTTAGGAATTCTATGCTGAAACCACTTCTCACATACACTTTTGTTGAGCCCCAGTTGTAGCAACATCAATTCAAAGACACACAAAGATCTAAAAGGTCTTTTCCCACAWAAATGATTCTGGGATTTGCCCACTGGTACTTGAACTTCTTTTTTAATTTGTCTGAGCAGTGATCTTAAATCTGGAGGTCTCCACTGGTAAAGTGCTGTCTTGTCACACCACCTTTGTCCTTGATTCACAGTGCAGTTTTTCTCACATAACAAAAGGAACTACTTGTTTGGTTTTCTTCAGAGCCACATTTAAAATGTGATTTCAGATAATGTTTGATGCGTTCCTAATGCCACATCCCTTAAATCCTAGATGCAGAGGAATGAACTGGCACGACATATGCAGGAGTTCACTCAGGTTCACATGAGAATGATGGCTCAGAGTTTTCAGAATATCAGTGTTACTGCTGCAAAYCCTGTACCCTTCCTCAATGGCCTACGCTTTGAGCCTCCCCTCTTCTCACATGTGTCACATGCTGCATATGACTGCAATCCRGAAGTGGAAAACTTCAAGGAAACTATTCAGCAGTTGGAAGGTCGTCTGGTAAGACAGGATCATCAAATCAGGGAACTCATCGCTAAAATGGAGACTCAGAACACTCACATGGCAGAACTCAGACGTACTATCCGAAATTTGGAGGGAAAGATTACAGAAATGGAGGCCCAGCAATGTAATGGTATTTATATCTGGAAGATTGAGAACTTCAGTGGACTGCAGAAAGCCCAGGAAGAAGAGAGACCCGTGGTGATGCACAGCCCTGGCTTCTACACGGGGAAGCCTGGCTACAAGCTGTGCCTGCGCCTGCATATCCAGTTACCAAACGCTCAGCGCTGTGCTAATTTTATCTCTCTGTTTGTCCACACTATGCAAGGGGAATATGACAGCCACCTGCCCTGGCCTTTCCAAGGCACCATACGAYTGTCTATTTTGGATCAATCAGAAGGCCCAGAAAGGCAGAACCATGAAGAGGTGATGGAAGCCAAGCCAGAGTTGCTGGCCTTCCAGAGACCGACAATTCACCGCAATCCAAAAGGGTTTGGTTACGTGACTTTCATGCACCTGCAGAACTTGAAACAGAGAACCTTCATCAAGGATGACACGCTCCTGGTGCGCTGCGAAGTTCTGACGCGCCTGGACTTGAACAGTGTCCGCAGGGAAGGCTTCCAGGCCCGCAGTACTGATGGAGCCATGTAGCCTGTAAGTCTTAACCAGAGGAATGGAACCTAATTTTTTTSCATACTGATTACAAAAGTGCTTCATTCTCCACAAAGGCTGTAAAGATCATAGTTGCCAACATAGTTGATCTTCAGCTGAATGGAACTTTGTTGTTGCTGGTATATTTTTTTTCTGTATGAGGTCATATGTGTTTAAATATTTGGTAAAGTTCTCTCTTAAAATAAGCTACTTCTGTAGCAAGCTAGATAAATAAAGTGTTAATGAAAACTTAACTGCCTGCAGGAAAAYCCTATTGCAGAACCTGTGCATCTCAGTTTGGTAAAATGTCCATCATATTGAATAGACCTGTTAATTCTTTTCACCTTAGTGCCTTGGAATAGATGCTGTTGCAAGGAAGTAGTRTAATTAATAAAGATTAGAAATTTTTTCATTTGTTTTTTTTCACAGAGCTTGGGAAAGTTGAAAGAGTTTCTATATTGACTTATCTATAATTCTGCATTGGTTATGTGTCTCTTGAAGTTTGAAGTCAAGATTAGACTTTGTTCATGTCACCAAGGGTTCAGGTATGCTTGGACCCTTTCCTCTTGGAGAATTAGCTTCAGGAAGTTGCATGTTGACGTAGAGTTGATGCAGAGTTGATGATGGTACTTCCAAAAGATGTGAGGTAGTGTTGTGGAGAAAGCTAAATGACTGTGAGCCAAGTTCACTCAAGAAATATTTGTACTGCTGTCTGAAAGTGCCTCCCTAATTCTCTTCATAAATCTTTCTCTAAGTGTGTTCACTAGGCCCAGAACATCAGCCACGATCACCAAGAAATGTAAAAGTTTAGCATTTGAATGAAATGCCTTTGTGCTGGTGGGAYCTCCTAGTGCTGGACATGTTTCAAGTTGTGAGTGGACACATGAGCAAAGGCATGTACTAACCAAAGAGGGTGATGCAGAATTTGTTTTACTGTTGTTGAAACCTGAATTTGTACCAAAGCTGAACTTTGCATCTGCTCAGGAGATCTCAGTGTTGTGGGTGATGTACCCAAGTCATCCCCTATGAATTCTCTGTCAGCAGCTGGCCAGATCAGCATCCAGCTGCTGTGGGTCTTTCCTGTCCCTTTAGACAGCAGGAGCTGGACCAACTCAGCAATTTGGATGGTAAGGAAAGCCTAACTCAGCAATGTGAGGAGAAATTGTAATCCTGTTTGCTTTTAGGAAGAAAATCTGGCTTCCATAGTTACTGATTTACCAAACACTAGATTCACTGTGTCAAAGATTCATGAGGTTCCTACTGTGCATATTATTGTTTCTTGTACTGACTGATTGTGTGCCATGTAAATGTTAGTTTTGACCAGTCAAAGCTGAATAGTTCAAGTTCACTGGTGCTAAAAATTTTAAATTATCATGGTGCTGATACTGAATCTTGTATTTAAAAGGAGGGAAGAAAAAAGTTCTGTGGACCCCATAACACAAGTATACAAGTTCTAATACTGAAGAAAAAATTAAACAATGCATGAGCTTATGTGTATTATTGATCCAAGCTAGTGAAACAACCTAAAGACTGGAGACACTGCAGTTTAAGAGATACTGAAGAGTGTTCCAAMTGTTTGGCCTCATCACAGCAATACCAGTGGGGAAAGGGCACATTGCTTAATGTATACAGGACTAAAGAAAGACTACTATGCTTTAGTGATTTGGAAGGATACTCTGCCTGCCTCTGTGAGATGTGAAAGTTCCAGGACCCAACCTACCACTTTGTTCATCATATCCAGATGAGTAAAATTTCTTCTCCAAGTAGAACCTATTAGATTAAGAAGAATTGTGTTCAGTGGAGTATTRTCACTCCTGAAACATGATCTTCCTGGCTAATGGTGAATGCATGTAGTTGCTGGTTACTTCAGTGTATTTTCTGTCATTAGGGCACAGGCAAGCATTTATTACTCAAAACAGGGAAAGATCTCTGCTTTAAAACTGAAGATTTTATAATGAATAGCCTCATCCTCTCAGCTGAATTGTTCTGGAGTGTTTTCAGTTGGAACATTTTCAGTAGTTAGGCCATCCTTAACCAACGTCCATGGCAGTGCAGAGACCCACTCTACACAGAAAGCACTGTACACTAGTTCTCCATTCAGGCTGTTAGCTAACCACGTTTTTTCAGGATGCTGAAAGACTGCCACTCTCTTTTGTCCCCCTTCTTTTTGGGGGGGCCAGCAGGGGAGGAGGGGAAGGCAGTCAGAAGAAACACTTGTCATYTGAGAGCTTCTTGCTCCAGGTTCTTTCTCAACCCTAGTGTTAGTAAGAAGAATGTCCTTATTCTCTGTTCAGATCATTTATACCCAAGACCCACTAAATGCATTAACACTTTCTTTGGTTTTGAAGATTTGCTTTCTGAATGAAATTTCTGCTCTAAGCCTTATCTGCTCAATCTGATGTACTCTGCYTCTGAGGAGACGACTCCCTTTGGTGGCAGGGTTTAAATGATTCAGGTAAATATTGTACAGTAGCACAGCCAATAACCAATAGAAGGCTACTGCATGTATAATACTGTATTGGCCACAGTGATGTGGATGCTTCATTCACTGCTGCTGTTTCACTGGTTTTCTATTTTTATATTACCAACTAGAACTCTGAGTGATGTCAAATTACTGTAAGGCCAGAGTATTACATAAGAGAGTGTCAGAGCTAATTTGCTAAGCATCAGTTAAATCTCACTGTCATAAAAAGATTGTAAATGCTAACGAAATATTTATTCATGTACTTGTTCCATTTTCCTCTTTCCCCTTTCTCCATATCTCTTCTTTTGAGAACTTGTTTAACCCTGGTGGATTGAGGTATAATTGCTAGAACTACTTAAATGGAAGGAGAAAGGTCTGCAGCATTGAGAGCTGTCTCTAAAACAAATACAAAGAATATGGAGATTTAACCCCTGTCCTGTATAACCTGTTCAGCAATGGGGTTTAGTTCTGTAACTCAGTGCTTTGCAGCATTACTAGATCTTCATGTGGTTTTAAAAGTGGCTTAGCTTCTTTTATCTTCCAAATTTCTGTTGTCTTTAGCACGTTTTAAATAACCCACTCAGTATRTGTATTTGCAAAGCTGCTATGGCACAAATTTTCCAATTATAATATATTATGAACGTGTTATCTCTTTGCCTCTGAATGTCTTACCCTGCAGGGCAGGGAAAATTATTTTGCTAAAAATGTTGGTATGTAATGTATATGTGGGAGCTCAGATAATGTGAGATGTATAGAGTTGGTTTTTAAGTGGTCTCATGATATGGCAGGTTATGTTTGCTATCAAGGGATTCAGCTTGCTAATGCATTGAAATCAGGATGACTTTTCTGTTCTTATTTAGAGAGGGCAGCAGACCAGATACATGGGTGATGAATGCAAAAGATTATTCTGTGTCAGTGTTCAAGGTTTGTATTGGTTTGCATTTGAGCAGAATGAAAGTACTCCTGTTCCCTTGGATGTATTGGTAGTTTAATATATTTTGTAATTAATGCACAACTATATTTCTGACAGAATGTTTAAAAATAAAYGAATTAAACTGTGCACTGCATGTTGCATCTTTATTCATATGGAGGGATATTCAAAAAAATTACCTGATACAAGACTGCTGTGGTGATTTCTGTTTTGTGGGTTTCAGAGTTGGCTAGTATTACATAGCACCAAGAAGGCAAAGAATGTATTTCAARATAAAAAACTTCTGGCATTAATAAAGAGTATTAATAGTTTTATTCATTACTAGAATATATAGTTCATGTAATAGATAATTAATCAAGGATTTTAATCATCCTGTAATTTAAAACACTCTGAAAAAGCTGCACTGTCACCTCTCTGGCCACATCTGCTTGTTCATTTGTCACAAAAGCAGCTGTGGGCTGAAGCTTTGTTGCAGGATACTCAGATCAGAAACTGGAGGGAGAGCTCCTCTGTTGGAAGTGCAGGCTTTATTGCAGTCTCTGAGTTATCTCAGTCTGGCTATTTTTTTAGTAGCAGGAAGGGATATTCAAAACCTTAAGATTGTATTCTGTAAAGTTAGGGGTATTGCAGTAATACAGTGYAGTTAATCTCAAATAAATTATGACTTTCTCTTTCATCCAGGTTGGTCCTAATAGCTTCCATGAGTAATGGAGAAAAAGACCTGCTCAGACATTGCTTATCTGTTGTGTTAATCCATTTTGAATGTTCCATATTTTAAGTGCACTAAAATCTTTTAGTGAGATGCAGTAATAAGATCTTTCTTATTATGCAGGAAAAACCAGCATTCATTCCCCAGAAGGGAAAGTCCACATGCAGAAGCAGAAGAGAAGTAATGTAGGAGTATGTTCACACCCATGTAAATACAGATGTACATGTACCTGTRCATTTCTGAAAAAATTGGCTAAACTAGATATGGACCAGGATATTCTGACTGAGTATTTTAGGGCACAAATTCCAGTTCCTTGTGTGACTTCACAAGAATGTGTACTTTGTTTTAGCTAAAATCCTTAACTAGTATGAAAACAGTTGCTCTGCTGCCTTCATCCCCAAAAAGCACAAGCCCAACACTCCAGCTCTTTTGCCTGGAAAGGGGAAACTCCTTGTGCCTTTCCTTATTGCACTGTGCTGGGGTAACACAGTGCTGGAGTGCACATTTATAGCAAATACCAGGGGAAGTTAGTGGACCAAAAATGGTGAGCAGGGAATCTAGGCCTGTCTGGATGAAGTGAGTAAGAGGGCTGATGAATTCTGCCTGTTACTCATCTTGGGTTTAAAAAAAAAAAAAAAAAACCAACCCAAAAAACCCACTATCATACCACTCAAAAAGGAAATTTTTATGCTACCACAAAAAATTACCAAAGGAAACRCTTCACTGTCACCCATCTCACCCTCATCCTTTGCCACCACTGAGCCTTTGTCCATCCCCTCTGGAAGGGACAGTTTGACCACACTGGACTGMCTCAACTGTGGTGCCATCACCAACCCTTGCAGGACCTGCCTGTCTCAGTGACCTTGAAGTACCAAGTGTCAGGAGCTGTGGCTTTCAGGTCKTTTATTGGTTTTAAGTATCTTGATAAAGATACACGTCTCTGAGCGCACAGGCAGATRTGTGCTTAAGTTATTTGAAGCTTGTCCGGGCTCAGAATGTGTGAGGAGTTCATGCTAGTTCTGCAGTCCTTTCCAGTTCACAASAGTAATAAAAAAGCCAACCCCCAGACACAACTCTCCTGACCTCTCTTGTTTCAATTTTCTCTCATCTGTGAGGAAGCAGAAAGATTCTGTAACAGTGGTCATATCCTGAGTCCCTCCTCACTGATGTTTTATCCCAAGTGGAACTGTTGCCACCACTTCTCAACCCCTCTAAAARACTGGAGTTTTCTCTGTTTCAAAAAGAAAATCGTATGAAAGAATTTACCTTACATTGTACGTTGAAGATAAAGACTGAGCTACAGTATTGTGAAGATAATCTTTCTGCTACAATGCTGGGGCCCTGCTTCACTGTCTGGTCTTGTGGTGATCTTGTTCTTTGAACCTGTTAGCKCCACTGAAACAACAACATTGCAGCTCCAAAAGGCTCCTTTTGGCTGGGTTTTTTCCTCTGATGGAATAGGAAAACTCCTGAAGCTGTGYGAGGGAAGGAGACTGCAGCTAATAAGGAAATTATTTTCCTGTTGTGCAGTCTCAACCAGTGAGCYTTCTTTTCCTTCTGGTTTGTGCTCTGACTGATCCCTGAGGCCATGCAGCCCATGAGTGTTCCTGAGTTTAGTTATTTTTTGCTCTTTGTTCCAGTCAGCTCTTTTTTGCCCCCTRGAGCTGGCTGCCCTGCCACGCTGCTGGGGATGGTTATTCCAGCCACTCATCCAGTGATGAAGCAGGGGAAAAGCCCTGGTCTATCCCTGGTCCTGAAGATCCCAGCTGAGAGTTTCTCACTGAGGTACCCACAGGTTTGACTTCACTCAGCCAGACGTGGCAGGTGCTGGCCTGGGGCACAATGGATTCATAGGYTGTGTTTTCTGGCAGCTTTAGTCCCAGGGACTCATCCCACTCAACAGTGAAGGGAACAAGGCATAAACAGAGCTGTGTTTTAGCAGCTGGGTACTGACAGTTTTTTTAACAAGCCCTCCTCCATTCTCTTCAGATGATTGGAAGCAGGGGAGGCTTGYTAAATCCTCTGTGATAATGAAACCTCACAGTTTTGGACAGTTTTTCTTAGCCCTTCCAGACAGAACCTATTTTCCATGAAGYACTGCTGATAACTGGCACACTGGAGAAAACAAAAGGCAACAATACAAATCTTTCCTTTTCTCACCTGATGTGCAGAGTCCTGACTCCTCTGCTACAGGCCAGTATTAATAACTTGTGGATTTTCCCTTCTGTCTTCAGCAGCAGCTGCTCCTCTCCCTTTGTGCTCACACAGCAGGTGTCAGGTGAAGTCGTGAAGTCCAGGAGTTTGGCCTTCAAAAGTACACTTGAGTTAGCATTTGTATTTCCATTCTGGTATTCCTGCGTGCATGGACTTGTTTCTTTCTAAGATTTAACTTTGTTTCTGTTGCTGCCTTTAATAAAGGAATAGTTTCAGCCAGGTATGACCTTGGGCTTTGCTAACAGGGTGTTAAGGAGTGAAGGCACTGCCAAGGAAAAGTGACACATACAAGTTTTCCGAGTTTCAGTATCACACCCAGATGTGATAAACTTCACAGTGTGGAGTTTAGACTTGCCTAAGCAAGTGCCTCCAGTGTGATTCACCTCCTAGAAACAACTCCCCGAGCCTGAGTTTCTTCATGCAAAAGTCCTTTATATAGGCATGTGCCTGTACTCATCCTTCTAGATAAAATGCAGGGACCGAATATTTTAAATTCATCTCAGTGATCTGCAGAGTGTGTGCTTTTGGGTCCTCTGGGAATGGAAGGGATTCTGACTTTACATGGGTGGAAACAATGATCCTGAAAGGCAAGTCAATACAGYTRGGCAAAGGAAGGTCAGACCACCAAWCACCCCAGGTAGCAATGATTGGCCACAGTGGATTTCTTGGTTCCTTGTACACTGCTTTCCACAGCAATGGAAACCAGGGTGTGAATGCAAAGGAGCCATATTTTAACCTCTACCTATTTCTGGTTCCTSTGTTTTCTTCGTCCAGTTGTAATAGTTTGTTATAATTATTTTTATGAGACTAAAAAATTAAAGAACTATATATGTAAAAGACATGTTTTAAAATTATTAAATGTAGTATAATATTAATATGCTGGATTAAATATATACAAATGTAATGTATACTATAAATACATGATTTAAAATACACTGCATATTTATATAAAGAAAAATGAACACCATAAACTCTAATGAAAATTGTTGCAGTCCAGTYCAACTGTCTCCAGGTTTTTGAGCCAGAACTGTGCGTGCTTCACATGTCCGCGCTGAGATCAGAATGGGTAAAAGCATGGGTAAGCCTTTTTCCCCTGGCCTTGTACTTCTTCATAGTTCCTTTGAGCCGCATCTTTAATCCCCTGTGTTCAGTTTTGGTGTCCTCACTGTAAGAAAGACTWTCAGGGCTTGGCCCATGGGTTCTGCTCTCCTCCTCCTCCCCAAACCCACATTTTGTGCAGTAACACCCAGAACAACCTGAGCCAGAGGCCCCACAACACCCCAGTGGACACAGGAGATACACAGGCGAGGGCTGCCACTGTCCCAGGCATGGCCATGGGAGCGGAGGGCAGGCGTGAAGGGTAAGGGACAGGGACAAATTTGTTTTCCCTTAAGACTCTAAAAATCCCATTTGAGGCTCCCCCAATAAGGGCAACCCCAMCTTAGCAATGTAGGAACACATCTGCAAAGCTACAAACAGCAGTGCCTGCTGCTAAACCTACCCTTGCTCTGCACTTCATACAGATCTGAGTCTTTGAAAGTACTGCCAAGACAGAGGAGGGGGCAGAGAGGCTGCTGCTGCCCTCTGAAGGCATCACCGGCTCTGTGAGTCRATCAGCTAACCACAAAAATTAGTCAGGAAAAAAAGAAAAAAAGATAGGAAGTCCACATCTTGTACAATTTCCTCTCCACACTGTAAACCCCAGCAGAGGAGCATAGCTATGTTGATGCTAACAGTGGATTAGATTAAGCATCAGGGAAAGCAAAAGAAATAAGCTTTTGAAAATGGACTTTTTTGTTTGTTTGCCTGACAAGTGTGGGTGGCTAGTTCACATTAGCTCACACATTTCAAGAAGTTAGGAGGAGGCTGGTGGCAAATGCTCTCAGGCCTCATTTACTTTGATTTCAAAGAGCAGGACTATTAAACACTACTGGACACTTTAACAGGGGAATGACTAGATGGTGGCAGCTACTTCTGCCTGAAAATGTTAAGGAAACTTCCCTGTCTGGCCATGCAGAAGCCGCTCWGGCAGTCACACTCCCCCCACTGCAGGCATTCACTGCTGGGACTGAAGTCCCTTCCCTGTGAGCAGCTCCAGTGACCCCACAGGTGCCTCTCTTGGCTCCCTGCAGGCTCACAGAGTCAGACAGGATTTCTTTACCAGCTCCATCCTGGGTTTCCCACAGCTCAGGGGGTGGGAGTGTGAGTGCCAGAGTGGCTCCTGGATGGTCAGACAGGAAAGGTTCCTTAACACAGGGCTGTTGAGGATGAGCCTCTAAATTTAATCAGGACTGTGGGTCCAGTGGGAAGCATCTCCAATCTGCTGCRGGGCTTTCAGGGAAGAGAGACAGTTTACATTTCAGAGCCAGACATTCAGTGAAAGGCTGAATGGAGGAGCTCAGAGGAGCTCCATCTGCACGASCAAATGCAGTGACGCTCAGCATGTAATCACCATCCACCACCATCTTCTGAACAAACAACAGGATGGGGGAAATCACTCTGAAATCCTCTGCACTCACTCAGACTTGTAATGGATAGTGGTTCTGAATCTCTGAGATCCAAAAGTCCCAAATGCACATCAGAACTTTCCCATTCCCACCAAAAAAAAAAAAACAAAACCCAAACCCAAAACAAAAATTATTAGAACAGAGAGTGGTTTTTGTAAATGTAGTGCATTTACCACTTAAGAGGGACTTTTCACACATAGTGTCAGTTCCCTCCTGCAGAACAGCCTCTCCCACTCTCCCATCTCTTATATCCAACCACACAGCAAATACAAAATYCACTGGCCTGAGATGTGCCTGGAGACAGACAGGTTTAGCACTTGTCATAGTGAAGCCATGAGACAACTATAGGGAGACAAGGGTGAGCAAGTTTCTACTCCAAGAACATGTTAGCCAATAAGCATTTAGTGTGAAGAGGATTAAAAAAAACCCCACAGTGGAAAAGAGGGCTGGCTTACCAGAGACGGGTGTAAATCAGTCTCAGAGGTCTGCAGGGTAGGTGATTTATGGCACAGCGTCTATGGTTTCTTACTGATGTTTAATATAAATAAAAATTCTGTCACTTTCTAAGTAGCTGCAGTTGCAGCACTGACTTGAACTCTGAGTGCCTTGTAACTGGTCTGGCTGCTCTTGAGAAGCCCAAGCAATTCACAGAACTCACTCCTTCAGGTTTAAAAATACCAAACAAACAACACAAAATAAAACCGCAACCGTCCCCCCCCCC
>NW_026623443.1:175067-325631 GCF_030028575.1 Malurus melanocephalus | reverse complement strand
AAGAAAAAAACTGAATTATTTTAGCAACCGCAGAAAACTCCTGTGTGACAGCCAATGCAGCTCCCTTCGTAAATCTCAAGGTCAGAAAGAATGACTCTCTGACTCCAATCTATTTTCCAATGTAACAGAGGTTGGTACTGCACAGTCTGTAATAATTATGCCACAAGAATTACGAAGCAGCTCTTGGCGTAAGTGGGAATTAGCTTTGAAGCCAAATGAGAGACACTTCAAACAGCAACTCCCTGAACACTGTTGCAATCCATAGCTCCTGCAAATCTGCTCTGTACTGTGGCAGTTCAGGGTAGGTGAGACTTTTCAAGCCATTGGCTTTCTGTTTAAAGAGCTTGGTTTCCTTGTGCTCATTGTAAAGTCTGGTGATCAAACTATAATTAAGCCCCTACCTTCTGTTACACCAATTATTTGGGTGAAAATCAATCTAGTCAGCTATTTCCTTTACCTGCACGTATCTCTTCTTCACTGCTCTCTCCCACACAGATGAGTCTCCCACACACAAGCCCGCATTTGTGGCCCTGAGCGTGTGTTTGCCATGCACAGCGAGCAACTACTGATAAATAATGACAATTTTCAATTTACTCACTCATGCACTGGAGCTGTCACTTCTTTTCATCATTTGGTTTGGAGAAATGCAGCCAAACTACTCATTSATCTGAGCTGCCACTCCTTGTGCACTTAGGACAAGCTTTCATAAGACCTGGAGAAGKGCTTGGGGCAGGATTAGTCCCCTGGAAGGGATGAACTTACACATAKGAGAGATGTAAACTGGCACAATTATACAGAACTTGCTCTCCCAGGTGGAAATAATGGTTGGATATAACTTACAAGGGTACTCCAGGTATCCTCAGATGCAAGTGATGAATAAAGGGCAGCCAGTTCTCAGGTGGCAGGTGGCAGCTATTTTACAGCATGCAATTTTGAGCATTGTATTGATGAGAATAAGCTGTACCTCAGCTGCTAAGTTGCCTTAAAAGCTGCTAGTTCTGTTTTAAAGCTTTTCTTTATGTAGCTGATGCACTTACCTGGAGCTGCTGGGATAATAAGGGGAAGAGAAAGCACTCTCCAAATATATGGACAAGCAAGAATATCCCATTTAACCTATTGTTGTCCTTCCAGGTTCACCTTCCATATTTAAAATATTAACAGGATGACTAATTATCTTCTCTTTGCTTGGGGAAATACCAAATACCCCACTCTTCACACATTTAACTAACAGGAAAATTTGCAGTGAATTTCCTACAGAGATGCCTTCTGATGGAAAAAAAAAAAAAAAACAACAAAACAAAAAAAACCCAACCACATTGCTGCCCACATGGCTAGGGCAAGAAGAGCTCTGCTTTCTGGCAACWAAAACATGTGCTTGGCTATGGGGAATACCAGGAAAAAGGCCAGTTATAGTAAGAATGGTTTTCTGCTGAGGCCCCCTCAATAGGTTTATGACAGAATTGTATGGACACAGAGAATAAATCACGTTAAGAAGGAGATGGGGTAAAAAGAGAAGACAGTTCTGGTGTGATGAGAAGTGACTCAGTCTAGGTCATTGTCGAGGCAGAAGATAACAGACTCTAGGAAGTGATGAGAGAAATTCCTTCTTCCCATTCTGACAGCTCCTCCAGATCTTCTCAAGTTGGTGACCATGAGGGTAGAAAAGACCTGTCTGTGGTCCTGTCACAGCTGTGTGACACCATGAACAACACCATGAACAACAACAACACCACCATGAACAACCCAAACCCCTGACCCCGGCATCCAAAATGCAGCATTTGGCATGGGGACAGAGGCTTTGCTTCCAGGGGACTGGAAGCTTTCTCAGTGGAAAGCACCACTCAGCACTGCCCCTCAGAGCTGCTCCCAGAGCATTTCTGTGCCAGCCTCACACCGCCACCATGGCACATTTCCTTCCAGCCAYCTTCAGGTTCACCCAGGCTGTAACAGAAACACACTTGCAGAGGCTTAAACAATCTCATGTGGCTGTAAAAGTTGTGATCATGACCATACACTTGGTGTGGTTTACAGAACAAGTTCTGTTTACTTCAGTTTACRAAGTAAAGCCACCAGCTTTAATTCTCCTTAAAAACAAAACAATGGGGGAAGTGCATGATTCAGAGGGCTTGGTGCAAATTTTTGCCAAGTAACAGATACAAAACCAAAATAATTAAAATCATACATATGTGTAAAAACAAAATAAATTCAAGTTAAAACCAGGACTAACTCCTATTAGCCCCAGAGATGATCCAAAAATACATCAGGAAATAAATAAATCATTCTAATTTTCACCATAAAAGAGGGTGCTGCTCTAATCCAAATGGTCTGGGTATTTACAGAAGGCAAATGGCTTACAGGAGAAACAGAAAGGAGAAACAGGAAGAAGAAAAGCATTCATGACAGTGAACTGAAATGCTGCAGGGTGATCACCTCCCCACACACCTCAGTGTGACTAAAAGGCTTTCAATCACAGCAAGGGGCCAAAGGAAACACCTGAGAGCAGGACACCTTCATCTGCCCCACGCTGGAGGACTGTGCCAAGGTGACACCAGCATGTCCTGCTGAGCTTAGCTGTCACCACAGACATCCTGAAGCTCACACAACCCMTGGCTGCCCTGGGGCAGGTGACACTAAGTTGGCCTGGTCAGTCCAATTTATGAATAGGAGAGCAATTTATCCTCTAATCCATCTGAAGGGAACGCTACTGAAAGGCACATCTTCCTGGCCTCGACTGGATCTCTAAGGAGGAAGCAGCCAGCACAACTGGATCTCTGTTTCTCAACACAGAAAGCACAGTTGGTGATCCAAACACCCGGCCTTAGCYCTGGTGACAGCAGGGAAAAGGAAGCTCTTCCATGTATCCCAACACTTGCAAACAACAGTAGACAAAGCAGCAGCCTCATTAGTCCAGGCAGAGTAGCTCATGCTCATAGCTGGTACTTCAGATGCTTTGCTGCCAAATAWTCTGCTTTCTTTTTGCCACATGTGCTACTAWTGCCAAAYCCTGGCAGGTCAGAGCTGTACTTTSAGAGAAGCCARTGGAGCAGAAGATGTTTAATGCCCAACAGAAGCAGGGCAGATTCTGCAGTTAACATCACAGCACACAAAAAAACACCCTGAAAGCTCCTCCTAACCTTCTGTTTCCTTGTCAAGACACATTTATTTACAGCCAGTACCATTAGGAGTACATTCAGGTGGTAGTGGTGCTGTTGAACTGAAACGTGGCAGCATTTCAGTTCAACTCTAAGCCTACAACTACACTTGCAAACCTGCTTAGCAAGACATCAGCAGAATATCCCAAGGCCAGCTGGAACAGCTTGGATCTGTTCCTGTAGAAGCAGCATTGGAGTACCAAGGGATGCKACAAAGCAGGCACTGCAGATTGCACTGACACAGGCACCTGCAAACTGGACCCACTCCTGATCTTCCAAATAAAAATGAAACCAAAGACTGCAAAGAGCCCTCACTTTGTCTTAAAAGCAATACTGCACTGAGTCAGATACCACTGGAGGTCAGGAGCACTTCACGAATAACTGAGACAGGACTCCTTTCCACATCCCGCTGATTATCTCCTGTCTCACAACATCTGCAAGTGCTAAAAGTACCAGGGCAGCCCAAAGATGAAATCCTGATCGTCACCTCCTGTCTGGAGTCACAATGGCCCAATGCTGAGGAGCACCTTTACACCTCCCAAAGTGCAGCATCTCCTTCATAMAGGAATCCATGTCGTTTTCTCTTTCATCATAGCCCTATCACCACTGAAATTTTGAGAGCAAACTGATGTCAAATGCCAGGATGCTCAGTATTATATTTTGCACCCAATTTACAAATCCCAGCCCTTGTTTGCACCCAGTTTATACCAGAACCCYCAAGACATGACTGGAACCACTTAAAGTACACATGAAGTACTCAGCTCAGATTCCACGTACACTGGGTTCTCTTCGGGTCTGGGAAACAAGTAAGTCTGATTTATTCTGATTTGGACTTTTCATCCATGCCGATGGGAGGCAAAGGGAAGGATCTCCCTCTTTCACAAGCCACCTCAGCAGATCTTTCTGCAGGATGCAAATGGTTTCATCCCTGAGTTCAACTTTAAAAGAGAAAGGCAGTGCTCAGCATTCACCATGCTAGCACCAGAAGCAGAGAGAACAAGCACAGAGGTCTTTACTGCAGGGACAAAGAGCAAAGAAGAAGCACAACTGGGAAAGAAGAGGAAAACCAGAAAGAACTCAATTTGTATCATTCCAAAGAAAAAGAAGGAAGCCTGATGCCGAAAGGTTTATATTAGCAGAGGGAGGAAGCTTACAGAAGGCAGACTGTGCTGTTCAACAGCAAAAGCTTTGCAGCCCTCAGTGGTCATTTGGGAACAGCCTGGTACCTCCATCAATGATCCCAGACTGGCAAAAGAACATATCTAGAGAGCATTCTCAGCCATAAAAACCCTCGAGGCCATTTCAATGACGTGAGCAAAATTCCTATGTTCCTCTCTTGTCCCCAGCAGGGATAACACGACCCTTTGTCCAGCTCAGTGCGTGCAGTTGTCCACTCCTCAGCTGACAGAGGTGCAGTTGAGCTCGGCAGGGTCCTGCCTGCTGGCTGCTGTCACAACTCCCTCGGGGCCGTCGGCAATGCTGGGCTCGCTGGAGCACTGCCTGTGGCTGAAGCAGCTGGGCTGCAGCAGGAGGCATTTCTCAGAGCTGTCTGATTCCTCAATGACCATTCCYGTGTGCATCATGGAGGCCATGGCCAGCAGCTGGATGTCCGAGTGAGCGTTGGCAACCGTGTGGCGACGGATGCTCCCACATTTCTCCAGGTAAGCCTCGCCCTCCTGCTCTGTCAGCGGGGTCAGGGCCTTGGGACGGGATCTGGAGTACCGCCTCTCTGGAAGAGAAAAAGGGAGCAGGAATGGCCAACAGCACACAAACAAAGCCACACTGCTAGGCTGGCCACAGGGAACAGAGAGAATTCAGTGTGCAGTGGCAGAGTGTCCCACCTCATTACCACTGGAAAACAATCAGGAGCTCACTAGGTCATACTGCTGGAGGCTGGGAAAGGAGATCTGCCTCTGCCCCAGRGAGGACAGACCTCCCATCCTGCTGGAAGGCAATGGTGTGCTGCCTGGGAGAGAAGTGAGCCAGGAAGTTCCAAATGCAGCCAAGKGAGACTCTTTTAGCACCCTGCTGGTCTTCTCTTTTATCAAGAGGTGAAGACCAAGTAGGTACTCTCACACGTAGGTTCACTAAAATGAGTGACAYTAATGGCACAAGTCTCCAAAAAAAMCATTCAGTGGGGACTTGAATTGCCATTGCTTTCTCTGAAAAAATTCTCTCAGGAGATGCCATCAGCTATTGTCAATGAAATTCCTGACACTTACACAGTGCTGTCTCTCCATCTGYCTAGAAAAAGGCCATTCTGTTGGCATTATCCCACCGTATGCTTTAAAGATCATGCCAGAAAAAGAACATTTCATCCATTTTTGTGCCTTGGCTCACTGTAATCCCCCCCAGCAGGCTGAATCAGACACTATTACTGCTCACCTGCTGGCTGCCACCCCCAACAAGCTTTGCCACATGATGTTTGTCCCTACAGCAGCTGACAGAGCTATTCCATGTGTGTCTCTGATTCTCACAAACCTCACTCAAGTGCAGGGTCTCATTTCATAAAGTCAGGAGCCTTTAAACCATATAAAAGGCTTCCAACCAAGACTGCAGAGCATAAGAGTAACAAAGTSCAAAGCAAAACACCTGTCACTGAAAATTATAAGAGTTTTGGAAGTTTGTATCAGGAAGAAAAGCAAAAAACAAACTCTACATTAYTGAAGGAGGGAATGGTTGAGCAGCCAACACCTCATCCTGCTACTGCCAGTAAKACATCAATTCAAAATGGTTAATTTCGTGCTTAAGACTATGCAAAATCATTTTTGAAGCTGGTTACAGCAAATATACTYTTTAGGTTTCAGCCACAGCTCAAACCACAGCAAGGTGTAGTGTTAAAGGGCACTGGGATCTGACTCTTTTGAAAAAAAAAATTAGGTGAAATTAGGCTGACWTCTGAACACACATTTATTGCTTTACTTCTGCCCCTTTACTTTCTTGGCCACAAAAGACAGTCTCTTGAGGGAGCTGTCATGCATAGTTTAACAACAAATTTTATTTCTATTTTGGTGCCTTATGACCTAGAATATAAACTGGGAGGAGTTTTTCCAGGATTTTATTTTGCAACCAATCTTAAATCAGCGGTGAGGTGTGGATGTTTTATCTTCTCTCCTATCCCCAGTATAAACCCCGTTTCTGAGCCAGCTGGATCCCTTTGGTATATCCCATCCTTACAATGCAGGTTAAGGTTAATTTACATAAGCAAAGCGAGAAGGGTGCTAAACCAGAGCAGGGGGCAATGCTGCCATCTGCAATTCCCCTCTGTGAGCAGTCCTATCCCCTTTCACACCTATCYCTGCTGCACTCCTCTCTCACTTTAAATCAACATGAGATACAGCAGCCTTGCAGGCTGAAGCCTTATGTGTACTGATAGCTGGGATCAGACACCCTAAGTCACATTTCTCAACCAAACCCATTTATCCTGAAGACTCCAGGCCAGAGAGCAGTTTGGCTTCTACAGTGGCTGTGGAGAATGCAAGCACACCCAAAASCCAACAGGGCAATTCCAAAAAACTACTATGGGGAACCTGCTGGGTTTCATCATCAATACAGGCTGCCCAGTGAGAGAAGAAACTGGTTCTGAGACAGCAAAAAGGTGACTGAAAGAGAGAGAGAGGAAGAGAAAGAAGTTTAATTAGAAGTAGAAGCAGCACTTTGAAAATACCAAAATTATTTGCAGAAAAGTGCTGTTTTGCTGTCCTATACTGCAAACACAAGGTCCTTCTTTCCTCATGCTCAGCACAGGGTGGAGCAGGGGCAAAAGGCTGCCTTGGGAATACACACAAATAAATCACAGCTAAAATTAAAGAAAATGAAATTATTTTCAGGCATATAAACTTTACAAGGCAAATTTGTGTGATTTTTTTTTTTAATGGTACAAATGCCTTGTTCAGCTGGCAGAAATCCAGGATAGCTAGAAACTTCAGTACAGGTCAGGCAGCTACCTTTCAGACTATCCCAGCAGCATGTAGTTGTCCATAAACAGCAAAGCAATCAAATTTGCCAAAGTCCAACATTTACAAGGGATTTTGGTCTCGACTGAGCCTGTGGATCAGGTCTGCAAATCCATGCTGAACTGTACAACCACATTTACTTGCATAAAAGATATCAGATTGCCCAGCAACCACAAGAACAGAAATCATGAGCTGCAGTTTTCCTAAAGCAATGCCTTGAGTTTATTACAGGCACAGATTGTCTGAGTCCTGGTAAATTCTTCTAYCACAAGACCATCTTTTCCCAAATGCTGCCAAAATGTAGTACAAGGCAGGTCGTCAGTCTCTTGCTACAATTTTAGATTGAAGCAAAGGCTGCAGCTTATAAAAACAGAGGGAGACTGGAGCTTTCTTCACTTGTTCTATTTAAATCTTCTTGACTATCAAATCAGTAACACGATGCCCATTAGCTAGCCAATCCCTTCTGGCTGGCCACATGTGTAAGCAGAGCTCCTGATCATGTGTAAAAACCTTTCCCAGAATAAGCATGCTCTTCCTGAAGTGAGGTGCCCATTCTCTCACCCAGACACATTTATCCATACTTTAAACACAGAATTCTAATTGTTGGGTTTTTTTTTAACAGAATCCTCAGATGTAAGGAAGTCTCCATGCAAAATTCCTGTCATCCCTCAGAATTAATATGCAACAGCTTTCTGTTTGAAAGCTGTTCTGGTTGATGCAGCAGCTGAAGCAGGCAAACAAGCAGAGAGTGCAGGCACCAAAGGACCAGGTACAATCTCTTACTGCAGTGACAGCAGTACACCAGGCATGGACCAGGGGTTTTAAAATCCAGTCCATCTCCAGAGACAGGGGAAACTTTGTGGGKGTGTGTGCAGTGATGGGGCACCTAGTTCACTAGGCCATGGAAAAGAAAAAGTCTGTCACAAAAATCTACATTCAGAAACATTAATCAGGACCTTCTCAAGGGTGTTTTAGCTTTTATTTTCTGTCTCTCACACAGTCAGGCACTGTTTCCTTTTCCAGCACAAATGCCTCCCATTACCCAACCTGTGTACCCCAAAAATAGCTTCAGTACAATGTGCATATCTTACCAAGCAAGCAGGTGCTACCAGAAGAGCTGTGATCCTCACACAAACCTAAGAATGGTGATACCACCTGCTTGACCAGCTCTTCCAGCTGCAGGTAGCCCCCAGTGGGGCCACTAGGCTCATGAACGCTCTGAAAATCAAACATAAAACATCAACATTACCCTTAAAATGTTTTTGAGGAAAGCCTGGRGTCTGTCAGTTCTCTCTGTCCTGGAACAGGACGTATCAGTACCCAACCATATCAGTAAAGCTTTTGGGGCTGATGGAGGTTTGGGTGCCTTTCAGGTCAATCTCCTTGTTCAAGTCAGAGTCACGCCCCATGGACATTGAGCAGACAGCTCTTTTTCCTATCCAAGAGACAGGTACAAGGTGTGCTTGCACCAATGATGTGCATGGTGTACAGCAGCAGTATAATCACACCAGGGCGTTCTGCCAGAAAACACTGCTCTGTAGAAAGCCCTTCACACGCCTTGGGCACAGCACTGCTCTTCTCCTAGGCAGGACTGCAGGCAAAGCACCCTCTGTGGTTCAGCTTACAGCTGTGAAGATGGTAGATAACACCAACCAATTTAACAGCAATTCTAGAAACGGTTCAGACTTAACTTCCTGCAAAGCCTCAAGAAGCTTTTTTCCTCAAATGTGTTGCTTTGAGATCCTCCTTGCTCTCAAAATTCTTGTAKTAAAATAATATTTCAGGTGTATTGGGGTAGCACTTTAGTATCACCTGCTGTTCCAATCTGGGTGACGGGAACAATCAGAACAGTGAGAACTCATACAGAATCACCAGCTTTGACACTTTGCAATTTTGGTTGTGCTTCACAAAGTGTCATTCTCAGACACTCATTATATTGGAGAAGGAATAAAAACCACCAGGCAGTGTGGTGCAGCTGACATGCTGGAKTGAAGGGATGCCAGCCAGAGGGACTTTGTCAGGCTTGAGAGCTGGGCCCGTGCAAACCTGGTGATAATCAACAAGGTCGAATGAAAGGCCCTTTATGGGATTCAGAGGGAGGCTGGATGGGGCTCTGAGCAACCTGGTCTAGTGGAAGGTGTCCCTGCCCATGGCAGGAGGTTGGAGCTAGATATCTTTAGGATCCCTTCCAACCCAAACCATTCTGACTCCATCAGCCCAAGTGCATAACATGGCATCTTTCAGGACTGTCAGGCTGAGCAAAAGAAAAAAAAAAACAAAAAAAAAACCCAGCTGTATTTGGCATGCTTGGAAAGTATTCTGCTGAGTTCTGGACAAAGAGAATAGTTATCACAGGCACTCTGGATCTCTGGGGAGAGGCCTTTGAAAGATGGCCTCTCATTTTGCCTGCTGCCAGAAGGTATTTCTCCTCTAATGGGCAYTACTCAGCATCCCAGCCAGCCAAGGAGCTGGTGTCGAGCAGCTGGAAGCCACAGTTTGTTCAAATTCCACTATCTGCTGTGATGGAGATTTGCCCTGCCTTTGCAAAGCTGAAAAATCAGGGAAACCAGGGCACAAAGAGGCATTCAGAGAAGCTAGAAGATGGAAATCTATGTGAAAAAAGACCCTTGAGACTATTCCTAGATGGGGAGGAGAGGCACCGAGAAAAAYAGAAACACCCTGTTCTTTCAAGGCMACATCTTTACCCAGGAAAGATSAGGACATCAAAATTCAGCTCTCATTTTAACACTGACCACTCCCAAATAAGCACACAATCACATCCCCTTCATCACACCCTCTATACTTCCCACTTTTCTTCCAGTGTTTGTATGAGTTCAACAAGGTCAAGATATCSAAATGGAGTCAGACAAGGAAGAGCAGAGGCTCCCTACCTGCAGAATTAACAGCATTTGGACAATGGAAGCTGGAAGCTTTGTCTGGACATAGGGAAGAATTTCCTCCAACTTTACTTTTAGCAAGACCAAGTCTCTGAAGCCAAGAAGAGCAATCTGACGGATAGTCAACTCCTGACCCTAAAAAGACAAAGGAAGYAGAATTTAGGGGATGTGTAATCATYGCACCAACACACATGAACACAGACAGAAGGGTCTATTCTGCCCTTTGCTGCTGGGGCAAAACATCCCCCCCTGTGATTCAGGTCGAGAATTCACGGTACTCTTTAACTTCTTCCCTCTCAGTCTCACACAAACTGAAATGGGCATCACCTCATCTGTGGAACCACTGTGTTTGGAGTGAAGCCCGAAATGTGCCTGTAGTTCAGCAAATGACTATGTACGTATTCATAAAACCCACTTGCCATCCAATTTGGTCACAAAAAAGCCCAGACTGGGTGTAGCTTGTACTTCTGGCACTTGGAGCTGAGAAATGAGAGAAAGTTTGGTAGGGAATAACGTTGTTATGGAACATTTCTCAAGTAAACTCTGATCTATATTGTACTCTCTTTTTGCTCAATATCTTCACTTTAGACCTTGCTGATATGACAAAAGTCTTTGAGTTAGTCCATTACAGATTTTAGGATTTGGGCTGGAGCAAAGCTAGCAAGCATGCTAGAACCAAGCATTATTTTAAAAATGACAGCTTTAATATCCTCTGCAAGGCATTCCATGTCCTCTCCACTACTATTTTACATCAACAACACAAGTGAGCAGGCTTAACAGATGATACAGTATTTCTCAGAATATTTAAACACAGCCGAACGCCATTTGGCATTCTGGTGTAACCACCTTTCCCTCTGCTATGTTTAATGTCTGCACAACTTTCTCTAGCCCCACTCCAGCTTAATAGCAGAAATTTTCCTCCCAGCCCTGCCCAGCATTTTCCAGCCTGAAAAGTTTGTCTTGTTCTTCTCAGTATGYTAATCTCTGCCCCATGATCTGTTTGGGGATCATTTTATGATCTCCATAACACACTCAACATAGCAAATATTTATCTGGAAGAAATTAACAGCAGTTAATCATTAATTCATAACACATTGTCCATAAATTAACAGCATTATCAATATGRAATATGAATTAAAACCAATAGTTTGGAGGGAAGCTTGGACATAGTAAAAGCAGTTTACTGTTTTAAACCMTCACTGTGTAGGGAAAAAAGTGTAGGAAAGACCAGTACCTAYCTTGGAACTATATTTCAGCAGCTGCAAACTTTTTATTTATACCATGCAGTTTAGTCCTATTAACTTCATACCCCATTTCAAAATGCAAACATGTTTCTGTGCCAAGCAAAACAAGATTTGCTACTCTTTTTTCCACACCAATAGTCACATCAACAGCTGCAACTATATGAAAGCCAGTGACCTGTTTACATAGTTTCCCTCTGTACAGCAATTTAACCAACTTGGCTGCTTAAAGGTCATATTTCTGCAATAACTATGAGCCCTGGGGTTAAACTCAGCTGAGATACGAAGCTAGTGCGAGTTTCTACCTTTGGTAACACATTCTCACACATGTGGCTGACACTTTCATTTGGAATGGGCAGCTGCTGGCATCACAGAAGAGCATAACTAAAAAATYCTGCTGATACTTGCAGGAAAGGATGGGGAATCGACAGCAAATTGACTTTCTCATCTACCAGAGCAGCAGCRTGATGGAAGGCACTCACTGGAGGAGCTCTCCTCACATGTGGYGACACACTGTATACATGGGTACATACAGTTCCCTATTTCTAGGAAAAGCCAAGTCTTGTCATTAGGACACTGGCCTGGCAAAAGAGCAATTTCTATTTCTTGCTGCACCAGCAGCTCTCTCTCTGGTAGCCTAGAGCAGTTGTCTCTGAGTCAAATTCTTGGATGTATTTAGGCAACTCAATTCCATACGTTCATGCAGTACTTAGGTGCCTACAAAGCTTTAAATATCCTGTCTGTTACCTTTCAGTTCCCCATCCAGAAAGAGGCATTACTTCCCAAACTTCCCAGTGCTGATGATATATTTTGAGTGACTCAGATATTGTGACAAGACATGTACAGCAGAAAAATTATGCTTTCAAAGAATTTTGATATCCAATAGTCACACTTTCCCCACTATAACCAAGTTACTTCCAAAATTTATACCCACAGTGCTGTAACTTCGGTCCTATTTCTCATCAGAGACATTTAATAGCAGGGGAACAGATTTACCTGCAAAGTGGCAGAATTATTAACATCAAGGGGTATGGCACACAGTCAGTGTACAGCTTCCACAGTACACAGGGAGCAGCAGTGCAGGCAAACCCCTGCTTRAATGGGTCACTCCCTCACTGAGAGTTAGTTGCAAAAGGAGAGAAAAAGAGGGTATTACAGTTGCACAGTTTTACCTGTCAAACACCTACCTTTAAGCATCTGCAGCAAGGAAAGAACAAAAATAAACACAGTAGAAAGGTTAGTGTCTRTCTTTGCAAAAGTCCCTTCTCTTTTAGGAAATGCCAGCTTTAACAGGATTAGAGGGAAAGGGCAAGCTTTGAGCTTTACCTGCTGCCTTTCAAACAATACAAGGGAAAAATAATTTTAAAAGGCTCTGGAAATAATGTCTTCTGGAAGAGGCAAAAGTCARGGGGAGGAGGCTAGCATTTCCAAGAACGTCATTCTCCACATGAGGTACATTTTTCTKTTCCTCTGATGGCAGAAAAGTTCAAAATAGGCTGGGGAGGTAATGGGAGGTAATTAGACTGCTCATATGGATACCCTGACTAAAACTACATTAAAAAATGGTACAGCTCAACACTTCTGATTGGATACTCAGCTTTCAAAATACCCAGTGTAAAAAGGTCTTATGTAAAGTGTTCATTCATCCTCTAYCCATAGACTCAAAGCTTAAAAATCCCAACTGAGGATTTCCCAAAGGCACAAATGGAATATAAGCCCTTCAAAAGTTATTAGGGTTGAGTTAAAACACATTTTCTCCTGATCTAGTCTTCAGATTTATACCTCTAAGACAAGTTATCGGTGCTGCCATCTGTACTGACAGTTCCAGCTACTTTTAAAAGAGGAACTATAAATCCAAATAGCCCAGAGCTTCAGCCTAGACAAGGTACAATCCAGCAGTTTCAGTGTGCAAGCTTCGCTAAGCAGAGAGTAGGCAACTGGGAATAAATTCACCCCAAAACACCATGCTCATCCAGTAGATTTTAGTAGTCCTTCTTACAGTTAATACTTGGATAAACTCTACTTCCTCCCAAATTTAGTTAAAAGGTTTTGACATGTATTTAGCCAYTTGCCAAACAATGCTGCTGGCAGAGCAGTTTCCACCTGCTGTTATCAGGCATTGCAGTTACATTGTTTCACCTGACTGAAGTGTAATTAAGATTACCTGGACTGGGTAGAATATTGCCTGGAGTGTAGGAAGAGTCTCTGTAAAATAGTGATCCCAGATTTCAGACAGGACATCAATGCGATCCTCACCTATGGAAACAGAGATTGGGAGCAAGAGCTTTAGCAACAGGGGCACTAAAAGCGAGTTGGATTTTCCAAGTACTCCCTAATTCCCCAAATAAGAGACACTTGCCTTTCTCTGTTTCTGCCCAAAACTGGATATCACCCAGCTAAGCTTCACCTTAACTGATGAGACACGAGGCTGTRACCCCAACTTGCTCTGTCAGTGCAAAGAAGACAGTTCTGTGCAAAACATGAGACCAATTCCTACAAAAGAACAAAGCCTCTTTTCGACAGAGGCTTTAAGCTCAGGGCAGAGGACGGTGCAGATCACAGCTCACTGTTAACATGTTGACTAGCAACAGCTAGTCATAAACAGCTGCATCTGAAAACCAGCAGGGCACAGCCAACACCAGGTGATCAACCACATCATCCTGCAACTGAGCCAGGGGGAGCACTTGGAAAAGATGAGCCCCCTCCAGCATCCACTCAGCAGTCAGGCACCTGTCAGGAATCCTGACAAAGCCACTCATGAAAATGTGGCACTCGTGAAAGCTCCCAAACAAAATCTACTTGTGACCACCCCTCATATGACTCCAACTTGAACAAAYATCCCCAAATGTCACTGGGTACTTAAAATGAAGGCAAACTAAGTCATWTCAGGATTCCCATAAGAGGAAGACAACCATGATCAAATTATGCTCAGAGGTTTGACTTACAGAAGCGTGCAAACCTTTACCTAAAAACCTTAGAGGCTTTGGGTCCAAATGCTGAGGAGTACAAYGTTTATTTTAAGTTTTAGATACATCCCTGGAAATCTCAGGTGCAAATACAGACTCAGGTTTAAAACCACAAGTTTCTGACTAAAGAATTTTCTAGGATATCTCCCACAGAGCCTCAGCTGGAGCTCACCAGGAGTCAAGACTCAAAAAGCACTAATGGAAGACGGCCACTCAAGAAAGGTTTGAAGGCTCAGCCTCAAGGYCACTAAAGGTCCTACATGAGGAACTGGAAAATGTACAAAATGTAACTCAAAGGAGCCTTATCACTMTGTACTGAAGTGCTTTCCTCATCTGCAGACCTCCACGGAGACTTTGACTGTGCTTGCCCCTGGGTTATGCTGCTTAGAACAAAGCCAGAGAGCAGAGCCAGCAGGACAAGATCCTGCAGACATTTCCCTATGAGCAGAGAGGCAGCTCACCAACAACCACAGAAAAGTTCAAAGAGATGCTTCACTGGGTCAGGTATGACTCTGGCTTCAAAACTGGAACTGCAGGGARACAAAAAACTACCCAACACCCCCAAACAGCTACCCATTACCAGAAACAGCCAAGTGTAAGGGAAAAAGACAACAGGAAACAGACTAATTGCATGTTTAAGTTTTTCCCTCCTCTGCCTCCTCCCCAGGACTGCAATGSTTTCTTGCGTGGAGACAGAATGAAATGTCAGAGATCACTTCTCCTTCTGAAGGGGAAGCAGGAATGGTTTGTTTCTTCAAGAAATGATAACTCCTGCAGGCATTCAAMGAGATTCTGACAGATTGTATAAAGTATAAAGAAAAATAATGTTAAAGTAAGAGGCTGTGATTGAGCAAYAGACACAGATAAAACATTACCGTGCCCTGCACTCTGTGTCTGAGTGCTGGGGCAGTGTAAGTTTTCCAGGAAGACAGAGCTTACCAAGAAGCATGTACAAGAAATCCTCATTGCTGTGACCACAAGACCTGCATCAAGCCCACGTTATGAAAGAGAGGTGCCCRTGAGTCATCTCCTGCAGCGATGCCAACCTGCACAAGCAAAGTGGCTCCAGTGTCACTCCAAACTGGGGACAGAAAAATGAGGCATACAGGGTTTTGCTATCTGCCTGAGAAACTACATCTGACCTACACTACCTGAGCATCTAAAAATACWCTTGGGCAGCTCTCAGGTTATTACAGGCTCAAACTCCATTTTCATAATGCTGAAGCAGATAGTGCAATAGTTTTATATGAGTACAGAAGCCAAAGTCTCTGGTGAGCTGTGCAGCATTCATTCTGAATGTGGCAGTGGCAGGGCAGGTACCCACCCTRAGGAAAATGTAGGAGGTCTGCCTTTTTTTCCACCCTCACAGGGCCARTGCCAAAGCAGCACACAGCAAGCAGGAGGCTGGCAACCCCTAAACTCCTCTGGGGTCCAAATCCTCCAGCCTGCCAGCCGGGTGAAGTCACTTGCTGAAGAATGGTGCRGAGGAGTTCAGGACCAGCAATGACGTGACATTATAAGCATCTATTGGCATTTAATGACCCATATACAACACACTGCTGATTAMCAAGAGATCTTCCCTGCAGGCTACAAAACTGGGTCAAACCAAACAGCAGCTTGGTTTTGAATAAAGACRTGCTGGCTTCACTTGAACAGTTACTGAATGTGACCAGCTCCCACATGGCCAACACTGAGWGGCCACAACACACTCACCTTGGTCCACAGGCTCTGCAGTTTGAACACAATATGTCATCAACTTCTTTCCTGAAGGATTTCACTCTCACCCAAAGGAATGGTTTTTTTCTTTAAATTTACACAAAGCTTGATAGCTCTCAAAAGCATGTATTTGCATCAAGCTCCAGATCACACTGAGAGATAAAAGGCAAAAAGCAGTTCCAAGCAGTTTTGCAACAGGATCATAACAGGATCAAAACAAACAGACCAGAACTGCTTTGAGCCCAGGTTCACACAAGACCCACGTTCCTGCTTTTGTGATGCAGTTATGGCTGATGGGAACACTGGGGCTCTGTGGCTGTCCAAACAGCCCACCCTCTCTTCAGCCTCACAAGGGCCCCCGAGGGGYTGTGTGACACCCTAAGGCAGCACCWGAAAGGGCTTTATGCTTTCCAGACATGTAAATCATCTTGTCTGACCAAAGATCAAAGCAGAGCTCCCTTCCAAAACAGGTTTCCTGCTATAGTTACCTTCACACAGCTTGACCTTCTCCTCCATAAACAGCAAGCCTTTCGCAAGGAGCTGGTTCTGTCAAGAGAAGATAGATACGCATTTGCCTTTTCTTTATTTATAATAAACATGTAAGAATACATCTCTGTCAGATGCTATCCACTTTGCATGCAYTTATCTTAAGATTAGTCACATTGTAGGAACTTCTTCCAGCACTGGTCTCAGTGTGAGTCAGTGCTAGACATTCCTTAGTCCCCTCTTTTTCAGCTAAGACATGAGAATGCAACAGACACAGCAGTTGAAACATCTCTCACAAATGGGAAGGGTAACAGGGAGGGAATGAAGAAAATAAAATTATTCTTACCATGGCAGTGCAGCCCCATAARCTATACCTCAGTGACATGATGGAGGTGATCAAAGAGTCAAATGCTACAAAAATGTCACACTTTCTGCACTTGCTCATTGCTTGCCTAACTGCCCAGCAGGCCAAGTTCAGCTCCCTAACATCTCCACTCATACCTATTGTCTTCCCCTAAGGCCATTTTTTGCACTGAGCAGTTTGATCATCTCAGTATGCAGCATCAAGAACCGGCAGCACCTGGTCTTTCTAGATAAACTCTCCTGGACCAGACAGATSCAGTTATCAATATGCTTGTTTGCAGTTCAGGACATCTAAATACCTGATTAGCTTTTTGTTCCTACTTCCCCAAACATAAGAAAGGTGCCAAAACAACACCTACCTTTCTGTTCTCCCAAAGCACTAGGTGGATCAGTTACTCTGAAAAGTTTTGGGAATCCCAGAGAAAGGCACAGCAATCACCACATAAMACACTATTACTGCATCCTAAAAGGTACAGCCATACTACAGAGATCACACTGAGTAAACTTACACTGTGTAAACACCCCAAGCCAAGAGAGCACACACCTCTGCACCCTCCCTTCAAAGAGAAGCTACACAAAGCTGGGGTACTATTGGAGGATATAAAAAGGAGAAACATTGCTTTGTGGCATTCCCTGGCTGGGAAATACTCTTCACCTGGGCAATGCCAAGAGGAATTAGCAAGTTGGATAAATATGTTCACACAATGAAAACGAAATGCGACATGTCCAAATGTTAGCAGCAAATAGAAGGCGACTGTTTTATGAAGAATCTGTAGCAGAAATCCAGGCTTTGGAGGGAAATGTTAAGTTCTGGAGATGACCATTCAAATTTTTGATTTGTTCATCAGAAATAAATGACTACACATATCATGCTCTGGACAATAACAAAAACTTGCCCAGAAAAAAACCAACAGTGTGAAAAAGGAGGGAAGAAGAAACCTGTAATGAAAAAAACCATAAGGGGAAAAAAGAAAACTACTTACCCTATAAATATTTTTTCTGCTTGAACAATAGATAATGCTAGAGTGATAAGGCACTTTAATCCTTCCAAATGCTTTCAGTTTATTAATTTAAAAAAAATACTTAATTTCTTTATTTTTTAACCTGTAGCTCAAGGCAATCACTTCTCATGTACTGCAGGGGAAATTTATAGCTGGTCTTTAWTACTGTGTTATTTTAAACTACTTCATAATAAAAAGGTATATACACATACGAGGTTTTGATGCTTATTTTCTTGTGTTTCTCTCAAGAAATATGAATTACTTTTCTATCTGCACTAGAACATTAGATTTCATTTTACATACGCTTCCTGAGCACCATGGATATAATTTTCCAGATACTTGGCCTAAAAGTTAGTTTTATTGATATTTTCTACTTCCAGGGATTTTTTTATTTTATTTTACAGTTATGTCAGCAACCAAAATACACATTTATACACTTTAATGGGCAGCACAGCTGTATCTACTAAAAACAGATATATTAATCACTACTCTGTAGTWAAGAATTTATAATGCTCCTATAAATGTATTATAGTAATTCCTTGCGCTAATGAGATAGCATAATCTCACTCTAGAGTTTTTCTTAAAAAAGAGATTAGGTCCATATAGCTACTGCAGATTTTTMTCTCAGATTTTCCCTTTTCCTGTGGAAAGGACTTAAAAAAAATAAATAAAATCAACTACACTTCATTTCCCTTCTCCCCACCTAAAAATATCAGGAAATGTTACTTCTCCATCTTTTCTGCAAGAAATCACAAGYTTAGAAATTGATCCAATCCAAACATTAATCCCTCAGAGCGAGCCACAGGGGACAAATTGTCATTAACAAGCCCTACAGGGTCTAGTGACAAATCAATACAAGGTACCCAAAGCAGCTGCAGCAGAGGTCTCTATCAGACCTTGYCTAGATTACAAATCTCATTTTGCTGCTGCATCCCTGCTTGCCAGAGGCAACCCAGAGGCACAGAGCTAAGAGGAAAATAAAYCTTCTATTTGAAGCAAGACCAGATAAAAACTCACACCAAGTAAGATTGAAGGGTACATTTATTTGAAAAAGTTCGGCTGCCACCTCCCATATGTTTGCAGTTACAGCAGAACCAGGAGCTTGGGGGGCAGTTATTCCCTCCCCTCTTCAAATGAGCTTTTTCTGGTTCCCCAGGGTGATTTCCTCATCCTGCTGCTGGGACACCACGGATTGCTATATGCTCAGTGTAGGGGGTGCAAAACTGCCCTTACCCTTTGCTACTCTGCTGTGCAGAGAAACAAAGTCCCAAGTTAACACCCCACGTTAATACACCCACATCCAGTTGGGAAATTTGGAAAGAGATGTTTTGCAGCAGATACAAGTGACCTTGTGAAATCTCACCAGCTGACCTCTTTTTTCAGTGCAGAAAACTAAACTAGCTGTCTCAGATACATCACTAAGGGCAGCTAAGAGAAAGCTCTTAAGTAAATTTTCAAATGCCCTAAGTTTTTGAAGACAGGATTCGAAGCTAAAATAATCACTTTTCATTTTTTCCTCAGCCAAGGTCCTCCCACAACATGCATGTGTTTGCTACTCCTTAAAGTAAATCATGCTCAAATTATTGGGAATACAGAAAATTTTCAAGGCAGGCACACACCACCTTATAAAACATACATACCTTCCTGGAAATTCCTTCCCTTTTTCCAGCACAGATGCTTTCTTTCCCTTCTCTGTTAGAGAAATTGAAGCAAGTTTCCCCATTCCCACCCCATGGAGCAACTCCAGTCTCACCATCTTCCCAGAAGGTGAAAGCTGTCCCAGGCACAAGAGCTGGAGCTCCTCTCTTGAACCAGCAGTGCCAAATACCTTCTCCCAGCCTCCCTGCACCTTGTCAGGAGCTGGCCATTCCCAATGTGGGCACAGAGCCCTTCCCACTACACCCTGGGCAAAATGGTACCTAGCTGACTTTGCCTGAGGCAAATCAGATGCTGCTTGTCACAAGTTCTCTGTCAGCAGCATGGGTGTGGTGACAGCCTCTGGACACAATCAACAGGAARGATTTCGGGGTGACAGCCCTGCCACCAGCACAGCTTGCTCTCCCCTGTGGGTGCTACATTTGAGCATTTGAGRTGGTGAAAAACAGCTAACTAGCTTTGGCAGCAAGACTACAGAAAACATTGAGGGGGCTCAAGCCATCACATGGAACTTCACATCTTGTCTGAACGCCATGTCGCAGTACAGCAAGGTACAAATGAATTCTCCTGCTAATAAAAATCAGGCATTATCTGTGAGGGAAAGAGTTTTACACAAACACCATTTAATTATGGACAAATCTTGCTTTCTGTTTATATGTCCAAGCCAAACATGGCCAGCATGCCTCTTCGTATTAACAAAGCTACCTTCCTATGAACAAATTAGTACTAGTTCATCAAAGAACACAAGCTTGAAACAGAAGTAAATGGAATATACTCAAACAGAATATAGTCAAAAGAATTGACATCATTTTTCTGGGAGAACAAAATCAGTTTTTCTTCAGTTCACTACAGTGTTTCTTAAATGCAGCCCCCTTTTCTAACTGAGGCTTCGTGTTCTAGTGCTAAACCACACTTGCAGGCTCTACAAGCACATAGCCAATGCTTTGGGGATAATCTGACGTTAATTTGAGAAAAAAGAATCACCCAAACTTACTTGGCAACTGTTTTCTCTGAACTTATTGCCAGCTGCACACAAACACCTACTAATTCTTGGCAATGTTTTACAAAAGACAGACTTGTGCAAGCTGCAGCATCTCATACCTAGAGTACCCCTCRCCCCCATCCTTTCTTTTTTCTCTAACAAGAGGGGAAATACTGAAAAAAGCAGAGATCACTTCCATCCTACATAGAGGAGAAACTGCACGATAAATATGAAATCACATCCTAAAATGACACTTCCTAGAGACCGTTTTGCTCACAATAGATAAAAGAAAGCCCACTTAAAGAGATGAAAGTGATCCAGGGAGAGTAAGAAGGAGAGCAGATCAGGCAGACCAAGCAGGGAACACTGCTGTGATGGGGACCACAAGCAGGCAGGCAGCAGCTCTGGGAAAATCCCACAGCCAGGTCCCAACTCTGCTTTGGTGAGTCCCTGCTCTGTTGGTGAGCTGCTGGGTGACCCCATCCTTGCTAACAGAGCTGGGCAGTTGCTAGGGAGTCTCTGGAGCTGCTCCATGAAAGCTGCTCTAGAAAGTGCCAGATGRAGCAGAAATAATGAGCAGACCTGCAGCAACACAGGTTCCCAGCCAGTGAGGAGACAAATACAATGATAAAGACCAGCTTGACCCAAAAGGGTATGCAGACACTCAGCTGAGCTCTGCAAACCACACAAGTGTGAATTTTGTTCCTTGTGCAGCAGCTGAGCTGCTGCAGCCCCAGCAGTAGGCACAAGACAACACTTGGCCAGAGAAGAGCTAGTGCTGCCTGTATCCAGCAGTAACCATCACTCCAACAGCCTACACAACTATTTCTTTGCCTTGCTGTGAAACAGGTAGACACAGAGACCTGGCATCAAGGAAAGATGCCTCACACACCCCACATTTGTCTCTTTGATTAAACAGCCACATGGCCTTTTCAGCTGTTAGCTAGGTTTTACAAAGCAGCCTTTCAAAGGAGCAAGCAAGCATCACAAGAGATGCTAGAGTCATCTCTCCAGGCTGGAGCCCCAGAAAAACACAGTGGGGACATAAACAATAGCTTTACAGTGCCACAGGAGAGGGAGGAGTGCATGTTTCCCCCCATCACTGCACCACCCAGCACAGCCAGGGACCCTACAGCAAGAAGGACTCTGACCACAGGAAGGTTCACCAGTACCACTTCTGACTGCTCTAAAGGGAGAGGATAAATTTTAGCTTGGATCCAGGCTTGCCTCATTACTGACACCRCTTACTTTTCAGCTATCTATTATCATCTTGCTGCTTGGACTTTGCTTGACACCCCAGCAGTKTGTGAGCTTGCACACTGCAGCTTCGTGTACAAACAGAAACCTGGGTCTAATTCTGAGTCAGGACTTGACACCTTCAGGGRCTCCCCACTGCAGCAGGCTGGAAATTATGTAACAGTTTTACTTCTGGTTTTAAGACATCAAAGATCTCGTTGAATTAGGTGAGGACATACAATCCACCTGCCATCCCTCACCTGCCAGCTCTGCCAGAGTGGGGAGAGGACATCAGGCATCAGCTCTGGGCGTTTGACTTTCTGCATTTGCAGCCTGTGGGTTCTGRGAGAGGTTACAGTGCCTGGGAAGGGATCAGGTCTCTCTGCCTTRGGAGGAGACAGTTGGGATTAATATGCATAAATGCATTTCCATTTTGCCCCCCACAAGTTTCAAGATGAACAAACCCACAGAGAGTGAAAAGACACAGTTCATCCTTTCAAGAGACTTTGTTTCAGGCTGTTTGCAGAACCAGGCAGATAATGCATCAATTTATCAGCACTTGCTAGTTTTAAATGTAAAAAATATTCTCCACAAACACAAGGGTCAGACAGCAGGAAGATGAAGGGAGCTTATCTGAAAAATCACACAGCTGCACACAGAGAAGTCCCAATTGCCAGTACACCCTGTTCCTCCAAATCCCAGCCTCCTACCTTCCATAGCATAAGATTTCCACTTATTGCAGTTCAGCTGACCACCAGCAAACTAACCCGGCAGTGAGACCAAATGGTGTCCTGCAGGGTTATTGAGCAGAGGTGGGTACAAAGTGACCCTTTTCAGCAACAGCAAACTCTCAAATCAGTTCATGGGCAAAGTCAGGAGTGAAAAACCTGGAGCATGAAGCCCTGTTTAAGGCAGATCTGCAGCAAACACTRCAAGCCCCAGCTATCTGGCATTTACACTCAGGCTTCAATCCAAGGGTTGTATATACAGCAGGATTGCTAAAGCAGCAGATTTATAAACAAACTCTCCTTCAGAATGAAACATCTGAGTTTGCACTGCAGCCCATACAGGAATTATATTTCTCTTTCAAAGACAAAACAGACTCATTAACTCTGGTACGATGATGGCTTGGTAGCAGAGAAAGCSTGTATAAACTCCAACCATATCCTAAACATTCCTTCAGCAATTTCAGGAGCTAAAAACTGTTAATTTGCATGAGTGCTGATGAAAAGGACTTGTGAGTAATCAAGGCAAGTTGATCACAAAGGTASCTTTGTCTCACTATAAACGCTCTGTTCCATTTTAGTCTTACATATTCAATGGTTATAAAAAACGTGCATGTGTGAGTGTACAAAATTTACATAATGTAAAATCCTGAACTTAAAACAATTGTGATTTTAAATATGCTCTTAGTGATTACTGTTATAAGTGCCATGGCATAAGAAATGGAAAACGTTCAAGTCAGTTTATCACATCTAAATATTACATGATCCAATTAGTTGCTCTAATTGCTGCTAGAATATTTAAAACTGCTTGGCTACACAGAGAGAATATTCTTCAGGGTCCATTTCAACGCAAGAGGATAGGAAACTTGGTTCCTGGGACAGCTTTCAGTGGGCTTTAACAGATGTCAGAGGAAACCGCTGCCAAAAGATGCACTTCCACTCCACTCTGCATCCTGGTGACCCACTCCCAGCACCTCCCCCATGTCAGAGGTGATGACCACAACACGTCAAAGGAAGTAGTTGGAAACTTTGTTTTTTTTTTCTTTCAAGGTTATTTTTCAGCCAAATCAGCAGCTTGATTCAACTCTGCTCATCTTGGTGGCAGCAGTACTACCATAAATCAGCTAGCATCAGCAGTGAAACAGAACCCACAGACAAATGAAATAATGTTGTCAGCTCTTCTTTGGCACGTGAACAGTCTTTCCCCAGACCATGGACCTAGGAATTTTGAGTAAAGACGTTCAGAAGGGAGTGGTAAATTTTATCATGGCCATATGCTGTTAGCTTAAAATCAGAAATCAGTCTGCATCTTAGCTCAGAGGGAAAAATCTCACTTCTGACAATATCCTTTATCCCACAGTTTGTCTCACAACTTGCCTGCACCAAGAGTTTTACCTCAGGGTAAGTCTGACAGGTGCCAAGTTATTGCTTTTGACACTGAGCAAAAATACTCCAGAAATTAAATGTGAGTGCTGGTGGCTGCCACCCCACTCAGGGTCCAGGAAATGTCCTGCCCTGCGACGCCAGCAGCTGCCTCTGTGCAGTAAACAGCTTGTGCACAGAGGGGCTGAGGAAGTGAAACAACTACCCCTGGGGTAGGAGTTTTCTTTTCACTCGATAGCACWGCACGGGGATTTTTTTAAAGTCATGTAATCTAATAAATCATGTAATCTGATAGGAAACAACAGTGGTCTTCTTTTTCCTCTTTTAAGTCAGCACGCACACAGCAACATCAGCTGCTTCTGAAAGTATAGAAATTTTTTTTCTCTCTCTCTTTCTTACTCAACGGGCAGAAAACCCTCTTGTTTCCAGCAGCCCCTCTTTTTTCCTTTTTTAATCAACACCACACTGAACAAATTAAAACACTGAAAGCCATCAGTGCCTTCTAAAAACCATCCAGCAGGCTTTCATGTGGTTACATGCGAACCTCTGTCCACCTGCACAGTATCAGTAAAAGGCAGCAACATTTATTCACGTTTGTGATTATGTAAGTCTTCCCTCATCCTTCACATTTTCCTTTTCCAGTGCATTGACACTTGGGGGACTAAAAGGCAAAGAGCACCCAGGTTGATTTCCTGCTGATGGAAACTTCCTTCCCTTTGCCCCCTCCTACCTCCAGGCAGCCGCTATCTCTTCTCTTCCCCTTTGCTGGCCCCCATTGCAGAAAACCTACTTTTGAATTCTCTATACTAAAGAAAAGGTATCCCATCTTCGTTCAAAAGTTCAAGTGAATTCCTCCTTGATCTTGGCAGGCTACTAGCAGCCTCTCTTAAGTGCAAAGGAAGATTATCCTTAATTCTGCACATATATCAATAAAAATTACTCACAAGGCTATACGGCCCACATTTTAAATGTCCAATACCTCCATCATCTTCCATAACAAAACAAAAACAAAACTTGTAAAAAGGGATTGCATGTAAAAAGGGATCCTAATTTTGTTATGGGCTAAAAAGCTGAAGAGGGCAAACCTCAAAATAAAGCAAGAAAGTCATGCAATACCTGAAAGTAATCTGTGATGAAGGATCCAAGTTCGCTCTTCAGCAGCCGTCTGCAGACAGAAGGAATGGAGCCATGAAGTAGCAGCCACTACTGTCATTTCTTACAGCTGTATCTGCACTTTACTACCAGTCACACCAAAGATACAGGAATGTATGTGAATGGGTCATTTTGGCCACTATTAGATTTCTTTTGCAGTTAGGTGTATACTTTACAAATACCCAGAAGGACTGTTCTCAAATTATAAAGGAATTAAACAGTTTCTCTAAAGTCTTCTAATTAGAAACCATATACCTAGAGAAAGCAAAAAAAATTACTGCCTTGAATAAACAGAAAGCTGGGGAGACAATTTAAAGTTACTTAGATTAAAATCCATAAATTTTTCTGCTCTTTTGTTTAAACAAAGACACCCTTCATATCACTGAAGATAGCATATCTCCCCAATGTTGAACTTCATGGAGGTAAGATCAGCAACCAGAGGCTTGCACCTCAGAAACAAAACAAGGGAGGTCTCCTAAGCATGACCAGGTCACTTGCTGCTTCCAGAAATTCCATCTCCTAAAGGCATTTCTTACATTTCCTATCGCTGTGACAACTGACTTTCAGAGCAGTTAAAAAAAAAACAAACAAAACAACCATTCATTGAGATGGTATCAAATCACAGCAAGATAAAAACTTGGTGGCAGCAATCCAGAGCAAAATGTTACCACCTGCCCATCTCCCAGTCCTGTCATTACCATCCTCCTTTAAAACTGYCCCGTGTTTCCCTCTGCCAAAGGACCAAGCATTGTGCAGAACCTGAGAGTCTCTCACAGCATTTGCTAACTACAGCCCAGGAGCCCAGTGGAGAAGGATGAGCAAGGAAAACACACCAGTTCGACCTGATGGCACACAAGAGCTGTGTGTCTGTCTGAGATCTGGCTTTTGTCCAGGGTYAAGCTAGAGATTCACCCTGTGCACACAGAGCTCACCCTGTGCTGGGAGCTACACCAAGAAGCACAGGTGTGGGGCTGCAGGTGCTCACACAGACACACATGCAGAGGCCTGTCCTTTGCTCCTTAGATGGGCATTAATGAGCCASTTGGATGTGAAATGGTCTATTTAAAGAGTGACATTTGGAGATGTAACCAATGCTCAGGGCACCTGCAGGAACATTAATCATGTAATTCAAGGTGAGTGCTTCCAAGTACAGMCTGGCAGTGCATGTCTGTGGAAGAGGGCATTTCCCCTCCCACCATCAGCACTGCTCTCAAAGCATACACAGCTCATAAAGGATTTCCTGCTCTCCACCTGGTTCTCAAGTCTGCATTCACTTCAGTACCTAAAGAGCATGGTCCAGCCACTGGGGCCAAAGCCAGACCCCACAGCAATTTTGCCCAGTGTCCTGCCTCCCTGGAAGGGTGGAAAGGAGCACCTATTTGCACTGCAGGGGAAAAGCAGGATGCAGCCATTGCCATGGGCAACAGCCAGGCAGGCGAGTCACAAAGCCCAAAGCCACTCCCCAAGTCTGCTAACAAGCTGGGGCTTAAGGTATTTCCCAAGCCTTATGACATCTGTTTTTATTTTCGTGTCCACAAATACTCATCCCACGGAGAATTAAGACTGCTCCAAGTACTTACATGTAACTTGAAGACTTCTGACCTGAACACACTAAAATATCATTAAAACACAAGATGCTGCCCTTGCTCAACTCTCAAAAGGAATATTAAACTTTTCTGGTTTGGGACTAGACCAAATTGGACAGAGTCTCCTGCCCTCATAGCTGTATCTATTTTGAAAGTAGGRAAGGGAGTAGTTTAGACTGCTGTTTAGTACATGCTTAACTCAAATTGCCATTTCAATCTTAGAGCTCAGAAATGAGGGGAGGGGATATAAAAGAAGTGGAGGCATGTATGACAGCACTCTTGACAAATTAATATGGATRCAGTAGTAAAAAGAGGAACGTACTTCTACAAACCCTGACAACACTCCTTAGCAACACTTGGACCCAAGGCAAGAATAAAGTATTCTTTATCTACTCCACAGTTCTATCTATTGCTAATCATTTTTTTCCAGCCAATCAGAATAAAACCACAGATAATCATGAAACCTGCTTTTAACAGAAAATGATACTTTTAGTCATCACTAGTATGAGTGACAGAAAATGTTAGCCAGGCTTTTCAGTTTTTTATCTTCAGGGTTCATATTTTCAGGTTTTGCTCTGCAATTATCATGTRAAGATTAAGCTTTTAAATGAAATGCTGTGGTCTGCTTTAAACACTCCACAGTTCTGAGAAATTTGGGCTTAGAAAAGCGATGCCAATATTACCATGTATARAACATATCCAAAAGAGGCACCAGTTCCAAGGAAGGAACAAAAGCCTTACAATCCAAGTCAATATACAACCTGTCCTTATCAAAGCTACATATCCACACAACTCGGAGAAAAATTATCCAAATACCCCATATCATTCATGGCATTCAGAAACCCCAAAGCTGTGCTTAAGTTTGCTTTCATCCCTTCTCCTCCCATCAATATCTTCTAGCTGTGATTCTGAAGAGGAACAGACCCAAGCAGACACCAAACAAGCAGCAACAAAAATCCATTTTCATGCATTTCAGTGACCTACCTGATATTTTCATTGAGGGTGTAAAGTTCATTGTTCTGCAAGCCTCCCCCTTTGAACACATTTATCACTGCTGTTTGAACGCTGCCAAAAAAAGAAATGAGACAGGACAACATCCATGAATAACAGCTACTGGTGGGATGTACCACAGAGCACACCATGAGCTAGACACCAGAAGCAGAGTGGCTATAACCTGGTGGAGTTAATTGCCTTTAAATGCTTGCACTCTTCCTCACCTTAAAATCATTACTCTTACTTACCTACATCTCTCCTGGGAGACAGAGCAGAACCAACCTTGAGTTCTGCCTAGAGTAAGGAAGGGAAAATTGTTACAGGGAAACTGCTCATGCCAGATATATCTTGAAAACAACTGTTTAGGGGAGCTTTGCTGTGTGCTGCGGGCTCGTTGCTATGAGGAGACATAGAATTTTGGCAGTATCTGCCAAATACATCACACTGCATTATCCAGTGATCCTAGCAGGAACCACCCAAGCTGCAGCATCTAGAAAGACCTTGGCAGTGCTGGAAGATGCTCTGCAGCCAGCATCACCTCAGTCAGACCTGAGTTTAAGCCCTGTTAATGCTTGTAAGATGCTGTTGGAGTATCTTCTAATTCTCTCACCASCACAGAGGAAGTCATAAAGTGACAGCAGAGAAGATGGTTTAGCAGGTCTAAAGGCTTGCCAAGGCTAACAAGGGGACATGACATTCCCTTGACAGACATTCCCTTCTGTGGGCCAGTTATGGCATCTCCATGTTTCACAGACCTCAGCTCACTATCATGGCACAAAACTGCAATGCCCTTGCCAGGCTACTTTTGTGTGACATTGGTAAACTGAGCTGGGTCAGCAGGGTCTGCAGAGCACAGAGCTGGTGCCAGGTGGCAGAAGGGAGAGTAGAAACACCCATTTCTGGGAGCAGCAGACCATTAGAGGAGATCAAGACATAAGACATCTCACTCTTCACCCCTCACACTGTTTTTCCAGTTGCCATTGCTGTGTGACATGCACAGCAGACAGGATTTAGCTGTCAATAGGAAATGCTGGAGGAAGCCAGAAGCTTAGTAGTTGTCAGAGGAACTTGACTGTGATAAAAGCTTCAAAACATGCAAATAAATGACTTTTTGAATGAAGAAACTGGCATTTATAACAGTACTGGGAATGTGTTTTCCTAAATGGTACTTAAAAGATGAAACTGTTAACAAAAAGCCATTCTGCTTTACTTCAAGACAGTACGGCTAAACAACATTGGCCAAAATCAACTCAACACTAGAAGTTCTAAATTTTTCAACTCCACAGATGTTTTCAATGCCAGMAAAGCCAGGGCACGCCAAAAATTCATGCATGCTCATAAACAGACGAGCTTAGTCATACATGGTGGGAAGCACAAGCATAAGACACACATGACCCTCACTGAAGAACCCCTGCTGGACAAGAGCTGAGCCCAGGAGGGTCCTGCTCACCTGTTCCAGGCAGAGTTGGAGCTGAGCTGCATGGCCTGCCKGGCTGCCTGGAACCGAGGCAGATCRCTGAGCACAGGGGAGCTCATGAARCGRGGACGAGGCCGTCGGAATGAGCCCATCTTGTGGAACTGGAGCGCAAAGGACGGAGCTATGGTGAACCCTCCTTTCATAGGTCAGGTGGAGTGGAGCACGACCATCAGAAAAACTCTTCTCTTGAAGGTACAAGCATCAATCTCTTCTCTTGAAGGTACAATCTCAGCAATGTGGATGAGTGCTCAAGTCCAAGGACTCAGTTAAAAGCAAAGAGTCAGCCCTGGACTAGAAGTTCCCCACCGTGTCAGGTTGTGAGACGTGCTGCATGATGATGAAGGGATTGAGGCACTCCTGCAATACAAAGAAAAAGGAAAAGAGTAAGGCAGAGAGGTGAAGGGTGAAAATATCCTGTGCTATTAAAAGCAACTTTGGGAAGACTCTGGAATTCCAGAGTTCTTCAACAGCCCCATCTTGCCCCGACACAGCCCATCAGAAATGCAAGGATGGTCTCACTTTTAACTTCAGCTAGCACAGATATGAGAACAGAGATGCATCAACTCTTCTGCCAGAGACACTTAGCCTCTGTATTTAAATACCTTTAAATACAGTTATCCATTCAGCCTGCATCTAAAACAGTAGTAACTGGAGAATGAGAAAACTATTCCACTAGAGAGGAACARAAGATGAATAGTGGAAAAAAATATGAACAAACACAGTGCTTTTTCTTGAAGAGTGTTGTGCAMGGGAATAAACCCACTTGTTATCAGTTCACTACTAAAGGGATATAATAAGGAGCTTCTTCAAAAGAGTTCTGACAACCAGAWATTTTGAGCATAAGCAGGACTTTTATGTTTCTGGTTTTTCTACAGCATGAGAAGTAATTGCTAGGCCAATTACGAAATGCCCGTATTTTCCACTCTGATCATCATCTCCATGTAGATGACTATGCAGCCCCAAGTAAACCACAGAAATAGAAGAAGTGAGCTTGAATTAAAGCCACAAAAAAACTTTGGCAAAGCTTCTGTACTTTGAAATCCTCCCACTTCAGATGAACACAAGCAATACATGTAGCTGGCAGTTTGGAGAATGAGATGTGGGAGACAGGAGGGCAGAGGGGAAAAGAAACAAACAAAAAAAAGTTTTGTAACTGAACTGCAGATCAAAGATGTAAAGCAAAACCTCTTTTCTACAACATCCTCAGGACGAGGGGAAAAGAAAGATGGTCAGACAAAAAATGTTATGTATCTGCACTAATTTGACTAGTGCACCCTTAGAAGCTAAACACAGTTTGCAGASATCTCTGTGGAAATGGAACATGGCTAGAAGTGCAACTTTTGTCTGTCTTTAGACAACTTTTGGCTGTCTTTAGGGATGACAAAGCCCAGACASTCTTTTGTGACATAAGCTTAGCCTTAACTGTTGTTGCTCAAAAGGGCAGCAATCCGTTGATTCTTTGGCTGYTCTGTTACAATTAAAACAAAAACAAAGTAATAACTTTTAGACACCAAGACTAAATGTAAACTAGTACAACCAAATCAGCAGGATCTTTTGTGTGTATTCTGCAGCAACAGTTCATCTGACRTTGCCCACACGTTCTCAATCTGCCAGCAATTTCCCTATTGACAACWGCAACCATATCAGAAATCACCAGGGAAAAGAGCTACAGCACCTTGGAGAGCCGAGGCAGGTTCTTTTCACAGCAGGCCAAAGGGTGGCAGAGGCTGTTTCTGTTGCAAAACAAGAGCTCGTGCCAATGTTTGTCTGTCTACAAGTACCAAAGCTGACAATGTGAGAAGCTGAATGAGTGACAGCTCACTTCTGCCATCAGTACTGTAAAATTTCTCACTTAACAATCTTTACACATCRAAACAYGCAATGGTTTGAGTTGGAAGGGACCTTAGAGACCATCTGGTTCCAGCCCCCCTGCCACGGGCAGAGGCACCTTTCACTTTCAGAGGAAATAAGCATTATTTTTAGAATTTGTAGGCATTTAACAGGGCTAGAAAGCAGCGGTTAAGATGTGCTAGCCCACCAGCCTCCTCATACCACTTTTCCAGGTGCCACAAGTGCATACAAGCACCCTTCTCCCCAACAATGAAATCATTTTATAGGATGCATTTACATTCATTTGAATTAAAGTTGCAAGGGGAAAGCTTAAATTCAGAAGTGTAAAACAATATAACAACCTCTGTGCCTTAATAAATTTAAGCATGGGTAGGAAATTCCTCATCCCGTTCTGTGCAAGCAGTAAAACACCACGATCAGGAGGTCCCTTCTGAGCTTGGGCCATGGATTTACCAGATTGACTCCACACAGCGAAACAGTGGCATTACACTGGGCCCCACGATGGATTTCCTGAACACTTCTTACCTAGAGAATGTGCTTAAGCTCATTGAAACATACATGCTGTTTTCCTTAATCTCTGTTAAAAGTCACCAGGTCAGATAAAAACAAGCTCTTGCCTGCAAAGAGCAGATAAGACACCCCTCTTCCTCCCCCAACCCTGCAATGCCGTGTTACTGTCAAGTCAACCTTAMTTTAGAATCTCACTGGGAATTTAAGGCAAGATCTTCAGCTTTAGGACCTGATTCAGTCTTATTTTTATTTCTTCAGGACTCAAAGACAGAAACCTCTCCTACCTTATCTAAACCCAGTAACTATTAAATGGCAGGCACACCAAACTSCTACTCTAAAGGCAGGATAACCCTAAATGGTATCCAGACATAACTGACCCTCATGTTATCAGAACTAGAAATGCCAAAGTCTGTGAGAGAGACCATCCCCTCCCCATGCCCACAGCCTATTTAAACCATTTCCAGAGTTCCATAAAGCTSAAAGTAACGCAGCATTTACTAGAAAACTGACTTTTATCACACGTACTCTGTAGATCCTGTGCACTCRAAGGCACAACAGAGCACTGGAACTCAATCAAACAGTACCATCACACCAAATCTTCCTTTCACAGCAACCAGCTTCCACTGAAAGTTTTCCYCAAAGCAAGGCCGCCTTGTAAATAATGCTTCATTTTCACAGGAAGGTTGCAGCAGCATTTTGTTGGCAATATATGTGGTGTGCATTCTGCAGTGTGCATTTTTTTGGCTTTTTACTGGGAGAAGCTACCCCTGTGGCAAGAAAGGCATTTACATAGTTATAGGTTAGTAAGAAGCCCTCATGGTATTTAGGCTATTTGAGTTATTGGGAATGAACAGCATTTAGCAAAATGCTGAGCAAGGAACTATTTTCCTTTTCATTCTGCTGTGAAAACTCTCACAGAATTATGCAAAAATGTTCAGAAAAAGACACTGCTGTCCTAGAGGCTTTCAGTATAAACTCCTCCACATCTGAAGTCTCTTCTTGCTATGATTAAAGTGGTTTAGAAGGCTACAAAATAAAACCTACTTCTAATAATCACAGTCTTAYTAGCAACCACAGAACTAGAAAAAGCTTTACAGAGATGCAATTACTTTTCCCCTTTTRCACAGAATGATGGGAGACACCAGGATGCAACATGTTCCAGCCACCAAGCAGCATTCTCTCCACCAATTATAAAAGACATTAAGCCTTAGAGAATGAAGGGCAGTGAATGAAGTGCAGTGACTGTTTAAGATGTACAGCCACACCAGATAATCCTTCACTGCCACRTGCTCCAGCTGTTGGGATAATGCTTTATATGGCATCAGGGGATTTCAAACTGTTTGCCAGCTGATATATCCTAAAACATTCCCCACTCTCCTCATCTTGCTTAGTGACCCTGCACACCTCTTTTGGCACRACTTGTAATGACTAAGTCAGAGAGACAGGTATTGCTCTTCCTTCCCTTCCAGATGTCCCACACCCCAGTCCTTTTGTTTTCTTCACCCTTGATCATCATCTCAAAGTCCAACTACGAAAACCCTCTAGACCTCTAACAAGGCAGATATCAGGTCTTCAAGGGAGCTGTCTCTGCAGAGATGAAAGTCCATGTTCCCAATTGTGGCAGCACAGCAGGACGATGAGTCAATCTGACAACGTCATTTCATCCACTTGTAATTCCTCACATCTGAGTAAACACTTTTAGGWTTAATATGAATCTTTAAAGAAAAGAACTGAGCATCGAGACAAATCCTTTTCCAACACACGTAGATACAGACATTTATAAAAACATTACAGTCAGGAAGCTAGGAAATTTTTATTATTTGTTTTCTATTAGCCATGAAAAACAACAGAGAAATCACTATAAGATTATTTCATGAATAGAACTTTCCCTCCCAACATACTATAATATATCTGACTGTCTGGAGGAAAAGCAAGATCAGGCACTACCCCTACTTCAATCTCTCTCTACTAAAGAAAGAATAACCCAAATAAAAAATTGGCAACAATTCCTCCAAGTTATGAATCTTTGTGATAATCTTGGGCCMAACAAACAAAAGGCCCATGGTAACTCAGATTTAATAGAACAGACTTTTTAAAATTCCTCTGATGTTTTCTCTGCAAAACTCAGAACAACAGCAGCTAATGGAAGTGACATGGCAGAAAAAACTACAACTGCTTTTGTTTCTTAGAAAAAAAAAAATTCACCAACATTACTTCACAACAAATTCATACCAAAAAGCCACAAGTCAAAAAGTAACTTTAAAACAGGTGGCAAGGGAGGGAAAGCAATAGGGGAGAATGAAACATAGGAAGAGAGAATGATGGGTTATCCTGATATAACTGATGTTTTGCCATTTAATTATTTTTAGTCTTAAAAATAGCCCCTTCATGAAGAAAAATATACGCTTGCTTATATTTCTCTTTTATACGCTCTGTGCAATTGTGACATTGATGACCTTTGATCACAAAATACACAACTTGGACACTGCAACATGCAACTGAATATTTTGTAATCATTTGGASCGTAGAAGAGTAATCTTTAGAAAAATGGCCCACTGTATTAAGCTTGCAATGCTTAATGAGCGGTTCCATCCTGCCTCAGACACAAAAAGTATGCAGAGAACAAACCAGATTCTTGTTAGCGGATTCTCCTTCCAGCCCAATAAATCTTTAACAAAGTATGTGATTGGCAAAATCCTTGATAAGAGTTCAACTGAAAAGATCTGAAGACACTGTTTCTGACCAAAATCCCTCATTTACTTGCTATGCAGCCATACAGAGAAGTGGAAAAGCAGCCCACAAACTTAACTTGGAGTCTTGTAAGTCATCACAACTACACATGCACCTGCATGAACTTCATTTATATTCTAGCATGGACAGCATTTGCCACTGCTAAATTAACAGCACATGCAGTTTCTTTCATAGCTCCCAAGTGCTCAGGTTTTTAAAATTAAACAAGGTTTGATCATCTTCTCTCCTACTTTTCAGGAGAGGAGATGATCAAATTGAGATTCATTCAATAACTAACAGGTAATTTATGATCAACACTGAATCAGAAGCTGTGTCTTCTCAGAAGCTGTTGAAAGCAAGAACGTCAAAAACATTGGAGGCAGTCTACGGTCTAATCTCAAGGCATAGTCCTTCCTACATCCTCATCCTTTCATGCCTTCACACCTTTGGCTATCTAACCCATGAAAATTTTAGTGCTTAATCCACAGCCCATCAAAACCAATAGGAACCTAACTAAATGTTGATCTTAATATGGTTTGAATTGGGTCCTGAAGGAGCATGGAAAAGTGACAACACTTTGTCTTGTAAGCAGCTCCTCACACATGGAAAAGTGTATCTTTAGGTGTGCTCATGCTAGCACCAGGAGCACAGCTCATGCTAAGAGACATTCCCAATTCAAGAAGGTAAATGGGAAAATGCAAGACCAGCCTTCAGGTCTTTCAATCTAGTCAACAGAACTGATTCAAGCTGCAAACTTTAAAAGACAGTTTCTTCCACCCATAAATTAAAGGCACTTGYTTCTGAAATGGCAAAAATCAGCTCAGAAATTCTGCAAGAAGAAACTGAGGTAAGGCTATGATCAGGGATCACAGGCCATAGTCAGGCTCAGGGGACACAACGCTACTCCCCAGCGCAAGGGCAGGACCCAGGTGGAAGTAGGACAATGCCCCACTTCCACTGGGCAYGGCCAAATGAGGTTCTGTGCCCTAGATGCTGTCCCATGGGTGAGCACATGGTGACTCCTCAAGCTCTCTGTGCAGGTTCCATGGCAGCTGGAGTGCATTTCAGCCAGCCAAAGCACAATACCTGCAGCTCCATCACACATCTGGCAGCCCCTGGCTCGCCCCAGTGTGTGCCAGGGTTGCCTGCCTGCCTGCTCCACATCTGCAGCCTGCCCTCTCCTCCCTGCACCATGGGAGAGCCCTGAGGGATCCCAGGGAGGCTCAGCCCCAGGCAGATTGACTACTCAGTCCTGCAAATCACTCCTTTCATCAAGAGCTCTTGGAGGTATACTATTAAGAGTAAAAATAATTAGCTCAATTTTCTGGCTGAGGAAATAAAGTTGCTAAGCCAGTGAAGTGACTTAGCCTGGTCTTCAACCTTGCCAGCCAGGATCCTATTCATCAAACAAAAATATCCCTCTAAGCTGCTTTAATGAAGCTTTCAAATTACTCGACAGAGCTGGAGAAAAAAAGGATGAATCTGATCTACCTCCCCTTACCTCTCCCTTCCTAAACTGATTCAAATACTGAAAGATGTCCATTTTTTTTTCTGGCTTCACCACCACAAAGGCAGCAACTTGATGTCCCATAAATAGTCCTGAGGTATTCTACTGGCCCCACAGATCTGTAATTAAAATGGACAGATTTTAACTATTGAGTTTAAATACATYATCAAAGTGACATCAATAGAACAGGGGTAAACAGCCCTCTTGGTGYTCACACTCTGGTATGCAATCACACAATCAACAATTTTACTGCCACAAAACACTGGCGACCCAAAACAAGATCTCACCTTCCTTATCTTCCTATCTTCACCCATCTCCACAACAGACACCAGCATCCCTGTTTTCCTTCCACATCTTTTGTATTTTCCCTCTTCAAATTTGACCCACACCATGCCCTTATTCACAATACATCTCAAACAACTTCACAAACAGCTCTAACTTGGCTTTGATAACAGAACCATTTATAAATAAATTCAGTGGTATCCACTCAGTTATGTTCTGAGTTGCTGAGGTTTAATCAAACCTGAAACTCAAAGCAAAAGTCTGCTTAAGAGTGAGAGGAAATACATGAGGAGCAGCAAAAACCTTTGTGTATATCCCACCATGATTTGAAAACCCTCTTTGTAATTGAGAGACCTCTGCAACCCCTTTGGAGTTTACAGCCAGTAACAAGTAAGACTGCTACTTCACATCTATATATATGACAGTACAATTATTAAAAAAATGTAAGAAATCAGTAACAACACAAAGCAAACCAGTTCAATGTGAACTAAAGAGATCCAGCCATAGTAAAGAACACAGAAAAATAAATAACTTGTTATACAGAAGTACCATCAAAGACAACAAAGTTATTTTGTTTTCTATCGTAGATATTCTGTRTTATTTCAAACACATTTTTTTTATTCCTAGGACTCACATAATTTAAAAAAATGGACTTTCTATTCTTAAATTTACTTGATTACCAGGTGATTTTTAATAAATGTAACTAAATGGGAACAGGCACGAAAAYAAGAAAGATACACACTTAGTTATTTCCTTCCACTGCCAGTATTCCCACATTTAAYAGATGCCCCAGTAAATGCACCCCTACTGGAGAAAAAGAGGCCAGGAATGTATCACTTAAGTCACGGAAATATGAGTAAGCTATCAAACTCTTTCTGTAGAAAAGGTATTTGGACTGAATAGACAAATACATCTGCAAACCCAGAAACTAACCCAGCATTGCTTTCCCGTCTGAATTTCACCCATGCCAAAAGCAAGAGCACACACAAAGAACCATTCCTTCAGCATGGCCTCTAAAATTATTTTCACAAATCTTCTTGACCATTTAGACCATTTGACCTTTTATACCATTCCTTCCTTAGTCAAATGTGGTGAAATTCACAAACAAATTCCTAAGGGAATTCCCAAGAGAGGAACAGAGGGATGCTTTGGTAAAGGTTGATTACACTCAAGGAGTTGCAGTCAATGGCTCCTTATCCAAGTGGAAAGCAGTGATTTCATCAGTTCTGGGATGAGCACTGATTAGCACCTTTGTCAGTGACAAGGACAATGCTGATGATGCCAAGCTGTGTGGTGCAGTTCACACACRGGAGGGAAGGGATGCCATCCAGAGGAACCTTGACAGGTTTGAGGGCCAGAACATGAAGTTCCACAAGRCCAAGTGCACATTGCTGCATCTGGRTCAGAGCAGGCTCAAGTACAAATCCAGGCTGGGCCAAAATGGATTGAGAGCGACTGAGGAGAACAACTTGGGGCTGTTGGTGAACAAGAAGCTTGACATGACCCAGCAAYGYGCARTTGCTGCCCAGAAACACAACCATRTTCMRGGCTGCATCCAAAGCTGCGTGGCCAGAGGGTAAATGGGGTGATTGCCCCTCCCTGCTCTCTTCTCCTGAGACCCCACCTGGAGTGCTGCACCCAGCTCTGGGGCTCCCAACACAATAAGGATGAGGACCTGCTGGAATGAGTCCAGAAGAGGGCCATGAAGATGATCAGAGGAGTGGAGTACCATTCCTACATAAACAGGGTTGGGGGTGCTCAGCCTGGGGAAGAGAGGGTTCGAGGAAGACCTTACAGCACATTCCAGTACYTAAAGGGRGCCTTACAAGAGAGCYGCAGAGGAACTGTTTCCAAGGGCATGCAGTGATAGGTGAAGGGGGAATGGCTTTAAAYGTAAAGAAAACAGKTTTAGACTAGACATTAGGAAGAAACTTTGTACTGTGAGGGTGATGAAACMCWGGAACAGGTTGCCTAGGGAAGCTGGAATTGYTCAAGGCCAGGTTGGATGGRGCTSTGAGCAACCTGGTCCAGTGCAAGGTGTCCTTGCCCATGGCTGSGAGGTTAGAACTAGATGATCTTTAAGGTCCCTTCTAACCCAAAACATTAGGTTTCTATGATTGTATGCCAGGCAGAAGCATGGAGTGACAGAAAAATGCAGTTTCAGAAGCAAAGAGGTCMTTATTAGTCTAAATGTAATGACATGTTTCATTTTCTAGGAATGTTAATCAGAAAGCACGCAAGATATACTTTATCAAAATTAAACACTAAGTCAGCAACTGAAATTATTTAAGAACTACCTCTGCTGCAGCTAGAATGACAAWATATTATCTTTGTGCTTTCTTGCACTTCATTCTTATTCCTTTTTGCTTGCTTTCTGTTTTCACAGTCCTGTTGTTATTAAAAACCTAGGTATGCCCAACATTTTTAACCCTGGGGCTACAAAACGTGGCAGTTAAGAAGCTGCTTTTATATCACAGCCCATCCTCAGCCAGCTCTAGTTTTGCAAAAATCCTCAGTCCACTTAAACTCCTCTTGTGTGGTAAAAGGAGGTTGTTATGCCCTACTGAATAGGTCCTGGAACCCAGCACATATTTAGTCAGTGTATATTTATGCTTGAACTCACATCAGCAGGAACAATGAGTACAAAAGGCCATACATTATGGGGGAAAAAATGCACAAATACTACAGGCACCTAAAAAAGTCACATGAAAGCTGAAYTCACTGAACATGAGCTACAAAAAGGATAAAATTCTAGTATTTATGTGTCTGCCACTTTTTACAGTCCCAATCCTCCACCTTTTYCTTAAGAACAGAAGCTATATCAAATAAAAGGTTAAATATCTCACCTATTCTGTCTTTGGTTGCTGGAAATTTAAGGTATTGAAATTCTTCCAAAACGGTCTAAGGACTCAGTAACCACTACCTGTGTTCCAGCTGAACTTTGAAAGYGAACGTTGAAAGTCTTATCAGAGTTTCAGGTGATATCAGACAACCCATAAACACACCGCATAAAAATAATTACAAAGAATTTTATCTTGAAGGTGGAAGACAAATGAGAAACTGTCAACTGTGCTGTAAAACTGCCAAAAGGAAATATTGCAATTAAGTTGACCTATCAAAAAARACTCCCATAAGGGCTTGAGTGCACTCACACTTCCCTGTCCACCCTTGTCACTGCCAACTTGCCAATGCCATCCATGCAGAACCCAGTGCATCACACTACACCTGACTYAACAGCTTGACCCCCATCATGGACCACCAAGAATAATCCACATCTAGAAAAGTTTCCTCGTAGCTTCACAAAAACACCAATGTTTTTTGACCCAAGCCAAAGAACTTTGCTCCCTCAGACTCCGYATCTTAGTAAGAATGCCATTCATTGTCTTTGAACTGCATCAAGATTATTGTGAAATTTGCATATACTTGGGATCTGAACTCTGCTTTTTCTTGTGTTTTGGAACAYAAGAGAATAACCTTTTCTTTCTTTAGTTCAGTACTTTGGTATCACCCCTAAGTCCATTAATCTCTTCTATGTTACAGCTAAAAGTTGCATGTCTTCTGCAGAAATCTCTCAGCACTCTGCACCCTATGCAGGTTGATCAATCACAATGGTCTCTCTTGGYTGTAAAAAGTATAAATAGCTTTAATAGGAGAAGTTGAATTGAAGCAGCAAAACAAGAATGCAAGTGCTTTTACAACACAATTCTCCACTTACTTAAACAGACATGCCATAAAGTTTTGGGTCTCTACCACAGATCATGTTTTCAAACCTAACATCCTTGTCATGGCTTAAAAATAGYTGGCATAATTTATTGCACAGATTTTCTATAGGTAATTTTTTGTTGTCAAAATGGTAACAAAAATGCAGTACCTTCACAGAGGTAAAAGTATAGGATTTTACTTGCAGCTAGGGGATTTTCAGGCAAGTCAGTTCATTAGTAGACCATAAAGTCTTGTCTCATCTGATTTGGGGCAATACTGGGGCTACTGCAGTTAGGGGCTACTGCACAGCTGGACTGTGGATCTGTTTTAGAAAAAGAAAAGAACTGTAACCTACATATCAGCTCCTGTGCTTTGTGCATGCTGCCTCACCATGAAACATGATCTGTGGATATATACATTAAATGTGCACACACACACAGCACAATATGTGCGATGTAAACAGGTCTTGCATGCTGATCCAGGGTACCAACAAGTTCTGCATAACTGAGATCCTCCACACGGCAAAATTGCCGCATTGTCTATAAATACGCTCAGCACTTGTTTTTGACAAACAAAATATCCCTCTAGTCAAGACAGCTCACTTACATGAACAAATCATCATATGACTGGAAAAGGCGRAAAAAAAYAGCTRTGCTTTGGACTATTCCTTTCASCACAGCCAGCCAGGAGCTGCATGGACTGGGGTCACTGCTGGAATGMCGTGTGGCTGTGGCTGATGTCCCAYGGAGAASACGGTGGTAGGGAATGTGTTTGGCAGTTGAAGGAACTGGAAAGCARATTGTGCCCACGAAATTGGAAAGCGCTGTAAATAATTCCTAGGGCAGAGAGGCTCCGAGTGCACGCTGGGGAAAGATGGGCGGCATCAGCACGGGAGAGGTACAAGGCAAGAGAGAAAGGGATGGAGCTACGCTYCACTTTTTAAACAGGTGGCCAGCTACTCTTATGGCTTTTGTTCTCCTCTGAGTGCTAATTCAATTTMTTTAGAGAAAGACGGGAGAAGAATCTCTTTCCCTCCACCCCTGRTTTCAGAATTATTGCGTCTCCTGGGGGGAAGGGTTAGACTGAGACATTTGGTTTGGAAATGACTCACTCTGCAGCGCTATGGAGCCGGAGGGTCTATTTTTAATATTTTTAAATGGAGAACTTACCCAGGTCTCATGCCTGCGCTGCGCTCCGGAGGCACCGCGGAGCGCGGGGAGCCGGCCCAGCCCGCTCCCTTCCGCAGCCGCCCCCCGGTAAACATCCCCTTCGCTGCCCCGCGGGCAGAGCGGCCGGGCCGGGCCCCCCGAGCCCCCACAGCCGAGCGGGGCCGGAGCCCGAGGTCGCGGCTCGCACTCACCCGGGCCGGGCTGCCGGGCTGCCGCTGCCCGCCGCACGCACGGACGGACGCGCTGCCTCCTCGCCGCGATCTGGGGAAATTTGCCACCCACCGGCCAGGATTTTACACTTCCTGGCGGCCGGCCAGCCCTTGCTGCTACAGCCTGCCCCGGGCTGGCTCCTCCCCGCCGAGACGAGAGCCGGCCGGGCCGGGCCGGGCGGAGCGGGGGCAGCTGCGCCTGCCTCCCTTGACTCCCAGCCCGTTTCGCCTCGGGGTAGCCCGTCCCGTCCCGTCCCGTCCCGTCCCAGTCAGGAAGTTTGAATTCTTCTGACCTTAAGCGAAAGGGAATGGAAAGGATGGAGGAGCTCGGGAGGCCCTTGCCGGGGAAGAGCCGGCTCCCGGCCCCGGGAGATGCTGGACCTCCGGCGGCTCCTCGGCTCGGGGCGCACCCAGCCAAAGAAACGGGTCGTGCAGCACGGGGGAAGGGATGTGCCGTTTAAAGATAGGGCTTATTTTATTTTGATCTCATAGTTCAAAGTTCCTCTGGCAGCCGCTGCACCGTGCAGTTTGCTCTATTCTGCTATCACAGCCTACAGCAGGTATCAGACAGGAAACTGCTTAAAAAAAACCACTTGTTATTCGGGGTCCTTAAAGAGATTGAAAGCCGCAATTAGTTGCAATCAGGGAGCAATCGCATGGAACATGTAAGTCAGTTACCCTGACTTTTGCAGAGCTACTCGTTAATTGAAAACACTTGAGACTTTTCAGTGCTTAAAGGAGACAGACCAAATTGTTAAATAGTCTTATTTTCTCGAACTTTTTAGGAGCCTTTTGTGAATTATGCACCATACTGATGATACTTGGTAACCTGATGCACTCCAKGTTAAGAGAATTCAGAGCATAACTTTCCAACTGAGTTGTATCTGGTCTCTGAATGAGAAGAGCTGATGCTACTCTGAAACCAGTATGTTAATCCATTTACTCATGCAGGGATTCTTTAACACTTTTAAGTCGTTTAGACATCCATAGTAACCTTAGACAAGAACACTTGCCTATGCATTTGTGGGAGGTATTCTCATGTCTCTTTTTTTCTGTCTCTATGTGTTTAAAACAAAGACTGTCTGAGGTACTGTGAACTTCACCTTACSCACTGCTGCTGGCAGTTAGGATTTACTATTACAATCACAAAATCGCTACTGGGCTTGGAAACAAGACTTTACTGCAAGCTGTACAAACACATACAAAAACATATTTCCTGTCCCAGACTCATGTCTTACAATGGCAGTGGATACCTACCCAACATATAAAATCTGTTAATCTACTAATAATTAAAAGTGCTTATTGTCATTCATTCTGCACCTGCTTTTCAAGCCAACAGTTATTTACTTTTCAGAGATAGCATTGCTRAAGTGGAGTTTGAGTGGTGATCTCAATCTGTAACTCGTGGCATAGCTGGGAAGTGACCACCACTGTGGGAAGATTGACCGCAAAGCAAGGATGTGATTTATTGTACTTGAATTATTTTCCACAGCAAAAATCCTAAGGAATTTGCAGGTAAAGGGAATGGTGACCTGACATGTTTGTTCAGGTGGTATGCTCCATCTGAGAGAAATTCCCAGGTTTTCTAAAATAACCCAAAGCACCATCCCMCAAACTGGCATCTTTCCTCAAATTTTAACTCACATGGTTATGAATTGAAATTAGACAATTAATTTCAGGTGTGTCCTGTGCGCAGGACAAATTCCTGCACACAGTTTATGGGGGAAAAGCTGGTTGCCATACCCATGTGGTAATAGCTTCAGAACTACCACTAAGGAACATCATTGCCACAATGCAGACTTACTGTGACCATCCTGATGAATGGCTGGACTCCCACTTGTGGGAGAAGAGGAAGGAAAGAGCTGTAAAGACCCCTGCCACCACAGCAGAAGGAAGGGAGAGGTCCTCTTTGATTTYCTCATTAGGAAGAAGTGAGTATTCTGTGGAAAGAAAATCGTCTTTGTGTCTAAGAGTGAGGRCCCCCAGTTACGTTATGCAGGAGCGCAGGTACTGGGAAAACTTTAATATATGGTAAGGGCAGACAAGAAAGACAACTAGAAATATTAGCCCAGCAAAAAGAGATAAAAAGCTTAGGTGAGATTCATTTTACCTAACTTTAGCTATCTGAGTCTATGCAAAACACACCCAGCTTTCAAAGTTAGATAAGGTACAAATCCTGCCCTACTACCTTACCCCACTTGGGCAAGCTGCAGTGAAAGGGATCTGAAAAGACTTTAGTTCAGGTTGACAGATGAGAAAAATTACCTTTAATTGCTCCTTTYCCCCTTTTAGCTGTGGTTTGAGCAAGAAGAGAAGAATATGGTTTTCAAAGAAAGCTCCTTGCCTTACACAGGCAAGTGATAATTCCCAGGTGTCTCTGCCCCAAAGACAGTATGTGGTGCAAATGCACTGCTGTGTGCTGTCTGTGAAAGGATTGGGCTCTTCTGTGGCCTTGTCCCACTGCTTCATCTCAGAGAACTGAAAAGCAGGTGAACTGACAGCATCAACAATGTTCCTGCTGACATTTCTATAATGAATGTGTATGTGAAAAACAGCTACAGCCTTAATTTTGTTTTTGACRCTCTGCCTTAACACCACATATCCTCTCTGCAGTGCACTCTGTAGCGAGACTGAGCACACACGTCCTGCTCTCTCTTACATAGCTGCTGCTCAATAAGAGCCTAACCACAAGAGTTGTGCCTAACAGATGTGACCTTTTATTGGTTTGCTTGTAATGCTCTTGATGATGGGATGAACCCACAACCCATTGCCTTTGCCTTGGCTGTGTGACCCAACAGGTCTTCAGCATCATGTGCTTCCCAGAAATGAGTCCTGGGAAAAGACCCACAATGTAGTCTGTGAGGAGGGCAATGAGGAGAATTAACATTTCTGAAAAGCATTCCTAATTCTGGCACTAATTTTCAAATAGCTGAGGGTTGCAGCTGAAACAGGATAACAGGTCATAAACATACCTTTTATTCTTATCCTATCCACAAGCATCTCTTGCCCTTTCCATCTGCTAGGATAGCAGGTATTTAATCCATCTGTCCTGTGTGTGGCAGGGAGGAGGGGCCAGCAAAAAAAAATTGACTTCAATTTTAATTGATGATTTTGACAACAAAGGATTAGGCAACAGCTATTTTGAAGTTGCCTTGCAGATTCTAGCAAGGAGTATGGGGCACACATATGGGGTAAGCTGGGAGCAGCAACCTCGCATCACATCTGAGACAGGGAGAATGTGTCTGGTAACAGTTATACTGGAAATTATTTAACAATGCAATTCATYTTTCTCTTGGGACTGTAGTGAGAAAATTTCATGTATCAGTGATGCCATGAAGTTTAAACAGCTCTTTCAAAGAGAATTACAGAATTTTTTCTTTAGTTGCCATTTAATATTCATTTTTATGGTTTCAAGCTTGGGGATGGAAGGGAAGGAAACACCTCTAAGCACTGGGGTTGGGGGTATCCTATTCTATTAATTTTACAAGTCAAAGCTCTGGCACAAATGGTGTTCAGGAAACAAAATGTAGTTCCATAGGGAAACATGCAGCTATACTACTACATCTGTCAAAAAATGATTCAAATCACAGCTCAAAAATTCAAATTCATTGGGAAGACGAATTCTCAGAATGTAATGCTGAGAAAGACCTAAAATAGCAGGAGAGCAGACASTAAATTAGACAGGCCCATAATTTGAGATGATGGGAGGGGAAAAAAAACCAGAAACAAGAGAACAATGGGATAGTAGAGTTCATAAACAGAAACTGTAACAAAAGCCTCTGTTACTGGCAGTGTAGTATAAATCTTTGGAATACTGCATTCAATCCTATCTTCTCATCAAAAAGACATCAGAAAACAAAAATGAATTTTTTTTTAAAAAAGGCAGAAGTGATGAGGATTGAATTAGAGACTCTGTCATGTGAGATGAAAGAACCAAATACAGCTGTGCACGGTGTGTAGGACAGTTGTTCTAAAATACTAAAATAGTCACAGTTGTGGGAGAACAACTATTACAATTTAYAGAAGTGAGAGCATTTGGTATTGTGAGGAGGGAGAAACTAAGATGAAACAAGGCAAAAAGGCAAAAAGATTAGGATGAGTACTGTTACAATGGCTTGGCTGTAAGATCCACTGCCTRGTGGAGCAGTTGCTGTGGGAGACTTCTTGTGGTATTTTAAATAAGCACAACACAGTGTTTATCCCTTRGCCTACCAAGCACAGTGGGCTAGTTGATCTTTTACAGAGGAATTTTCCCTCTTTAATTTTTGTGTTTCTAAAGCTTCCTCCTCTGTTGAGCACTGTTTGTCACGCCAGTGGCAAACCTCGAGGAGAAGACAAACAAAATAGCCCACAGGCAGAGATCTAAATGAAGAAAATAACTGAAGTATGTTTGTGTGTGATACTTTTTACAGTCACACCACAAATCAGAGCCAGACAAAGGCAGTGGCAACCAGTATTCCGTACACTGACCCCTGCTAGACTCAYAATATAAATTTCCAAAGGTCACAAGCAAACATAACTGTTCTTTCCATCCTCCTGCTTTAAGTCTTCCCATCCCACTCCTGACTTCATTTGTCTCTTCAGCATCTCTGTCTGCTCCGTCTCCCTCTTGCGTTTCATCCCAAGGTCAGTAAACTGAATCTTTAAATTCATTACTTGGAATCTGGTACATCCACCTAAACCCTCTCCAATCTGGTTTMTATACCTTAGGCATCAGAGTGGTCTGTCACAATTTCTACCTRCCATGTTTCAGTGAATCCTCAGAGCAGTTCCCATCTTCTCTGATATGKCAGCAATCTTTGACACACACGGCTGTCCTTCTGCCTTTTATTTTCCATCTTATGGTTTCCTTTTCCTCCTTAATTGCTTCATCATTGTATTGTCCTTTGGCTTCCTCTGTGAGGGCTTTTTCTTTCGGTTACTTCTATTCTTCTTCATCTTTACTTAAGGTAATTTCAAACACACAAACAAATTAAATTATTGATGCATGGTTGTATTCTCTGYTTCAGTCCCTTCTCTTTGTTTCTGAACTTACTAAACTATAAATACACACATACATTTATTTGGGCATTGTTTTTAAATCAGACTATTCTTTCTCTAGGTTTTCATTTTCAGGCAGTGTCTAAATTTTCCAGGTATTTTCTGGGTGTCTTCTTTCAAATAATGTCCTTTCTTACCCATGGAGCAGTATACCTCAGCCTGGCTATAGTCACTTCGTATCAAAATTACTGTGATATCTTTTCMTTTCAAAAATATAATCCTCACTCAGATTTATGTAGAACAGTGCTACAMATGTCATTGCACTCACCTCTCACATTGAAAGCAATACCCTTTACTTTCCTGGCCTGTCCTTCTCTATTTATCACCACAGCTCCCATTCTGTCTTCCTGTTACTGCAGTTTCTCATATCTTAGTTTCATTGAAGTCAGCTGTGATTGCCACTGAAAAAAAGAAGTGATTTCTCACTGGCTTTGGCTGTTAGCTCTGCCCAGAATTACCCCTCCCTTGTGCCACCAAATATCTCTGTGACTGCATAGCAAATTGGATCTGGAAGATGAGTTGGGTTACAAAAATGACACTGCCCTCACTGCTTACAGGGACCTTTGTGCTGTTGGTGGCATCTGAAAAAGCCACTTGARCCCAGTGTTGTGTGAATCGCAGTGACACCAGTCTGAGAGCCCTGGGGAACCTCGCTGTGTGCTCTCAGTGTAAGCACAGCCCTGAAAGCAGCACTGCAAGCTTCTGTGCCATGTATGCTGCCTTGCTGTGAGCCAGCTCCATGGGGCTCAATGGCAGCCATTTAGGATCTGTAGGCTCTGCCAGTAAAGAGGGTCACCACAGGAGGTAATTCGGGTAATTTTGGTAAGGTCACCAACAGCTCAATTACCAGCTGCAGAGAGGTCTAATATTTCATAGATCAGCTCTCTGSTGGCACCTGCTTTGGGCAATATTGTCCTTGAAAGCTGCCCACTCAAAAGAATGTGCACATGAGACAGGACATCTTTCTCAAGTGAACCACTAGGTGATACATGATTCTTATTGATGTGATGAATGGATACCAAATCATGCTGTTCTGATTACAGGACGTTTCTAAGGCATCTTTTTTTACTCATTCCTGACTTGGTRTGATTCATGTCTTGGTTTTCAGTCTGTCTTTTTTTCACTTTCTTCATCTCATTTGCAGATCATGCTATGTTCTGCATGACAGAAGCACTCCAACAGTGAAAGTCACTACTGGGGGTAGACTTCTCTCAGAAAGAAAAAAMCAGACTTTCCTCCTTAACACACCTAAAAGCATTTGGCACCGTCACTTTGATGTAGCTCTCAGAGCCAGCTGGAAACAAATCTGTGTGGACATAGCAGAAGGACATGTTCACCTCCTGAGCTRACTGGCACAAGAAGCAGTTTAGTCAGGGGCCATGAGGAAATCATGTGCTGTACCAAAAGTGATCTGAGTAGCTCTGCCTATATTTATATTCAGAAAGAATGTGGGGGGAGACTTGAACCCCCTCAGCCATCCCATGGTTGGTAGGACAATGGGAAAACATGCCTTTTCCTCTAGGAGGAGGATTCTTACTTGTTTTGTGGCTTATGTTGCTGATTTGGCACMGTTGCTGACAACTCACCCTCATTTCCCAGGGGTGACCCTGCCTTCCTTGATAAATACAGGACTGATAGAATGCAGCCAGGTGCCATAGTCAGAATGTACATTTACAGCTTGATGCTTATTTACTCATCTGCTCTTGACTTCCACTGTAATTGCAAGGTTGTTTCTTCCAGATGTAGCAGTGCTGACCACACTGGAAAATGCTTTTACTGGCTATAGGATCTTATTTTGGCTGCCCAGGAATGGGGCTGTGCTCTGGGGAAGAAGGTTGGGGGGTGTCTGGGGGAGAAGAAAACCTGTGGCCATTCTGAGTTTATCTGCACAGAGAAAGGGCCTGTCAGAATTAGTGAGTTATGACTCAGTAACTACATGCCTCTTTCTTCACCAAATTCTTTGAATAGATGCTCTTGTCCCACAGAGAAGTGTCAGTGACTTATGGCATAGAAATGATAGATAGATGGAGCCTATAGTTAGGATCAAACTAGGGAGGCTGAGAATCCTTGGTGGACAAGTAGAGCCATTGAAATGTCAACTGCAAAGCAAAGAACAGAGTAAGATGCAAATACCTGTAATATGCATGGCTTGTGRCAGCTATGTGGATGGTGAAGGACAGCTTCATAGCATTCCTCCATGTTATCAGATGGCTCTGATCCCAAATTATCTATTCTTATCACTTAGAGACTTTGTACCAGAACACACCATAAAGCAGGAGGAAGGATGCAAGATGCTTAAAGTGCTGCATAAAGGAAGATGCAGACTGGTTATCAACCTTCTGCACAGGATGAGTCTTTGCAAGCCAGAAGGGTCTGTGCACCTGTGGAATTCTGCTCGTGATTGCCAGAATAAATGCATTTAACCAGAGAATCCCATATGCACATGTTCATATGGCTTATGAGCAACACTTTATGGTGGCCACATGGCTGTGTGTACAGACTCTTCTTCAATGAGCTTACACAGGTTTTTGAACACCAGCTGTGGAATCTGTGTCTATGGCTCTGCATTTTTGGGGAGGCAGTCATATCCCAACTGTGCCAATATGAAGCTGGGTAAATTAGTTTGACACATTGCCAGTTCTCAGAATTTTTCTCAGTCTCTCAGGTTTTTGATTTATTTTCAAAAGCTCTCCATGGAGACTGCTCTTTATGTGGAATTTACCCTTCTGCCAGGCCAGACTGGAATTTCAGCCATTTAAAGGAAATATGAGATTTTGTGTGTGTGTGTGGTGCCAACTCACTGGAACAGACACAGGGACAACACTTGGGCTTTACAACCAATAAAATTCAGCAAATAAACCAGCTTGCCTCTTCACTTCATCTCTCCCTCCCCMCTTCCCTTCCTTCCTCACTATTTTTGCACTTTGCTGAAACATATGAAATCAAAGTGGCAAAAACATTCCAAGGAAGCAGTCATTTACTCTGGATCATTATTCACCCGGTCCATGCACACCATGCCCTGGATTCTCCTATCCTTTCTTTGCAACAGAAGATGCATCTGCTTGGTCATGGCTAAGGAGAGGCACAGTCCTGAACTGTGGAGACAACCAGCTCTGGTGACAGCTCAGGAAAGCAATGCCTGGCTGACACTGCACTASAGCCYGGGCYAGGAGCTCTGCCCAGCAAGGTACAAATGCAAAGAGTGMCAGTGACAGGCTGTGGTGTTCTTCTGCAGCWGGGAAACATTCTTCATTAAGGGACTCTGCATGAGGCTGCACTCAGCACACAAGGTTGCTCAGGGACAGAGAGGTGATATTSAGAACTAGGCAGGAGACTTTGGAAGTGAGATGCAAAAGCAAACCCACCTACATATCGTCTGACAGGTCCATTATCACCATGAATAATCAGCCTAAAAATTAGTTCTACCAGTAAGAGAGGCTTGCTTAGTCCAATTATACAATTGTTACAAGCAACTGAAAATAGGAAATGTGTCTGATTGCATAAATCTGGCTCAGGTAGTCTTGCAGGGATCCCAGCCAGCTTACATTTGGTTACTAGGCRATGCAACAGATTGAGGGCCAAAATGGGTCCCTTTAGCTCAGATTTCTTTCTCCGACAGTAGCCAAACATAGATGTCCTAGGTGGACATAGGAAAATGAAAAGTATATGGAGAGATGAGCTATTTCAGTCATCTCCACCACTATTTTAACTTGTATTAGCTACGTTGAAACTAGCATGAGTTGCTCCCTGCAGTTCAATTGCTTTTCCTCTACAATAACAGGTACCTTTGAATTTATTTTCCCATCTGTGTTTTCCAAAGTCTGTGAAGGACAGATGTCTTGCTGGAGAAAACTCCATGGCATATGTTCCTGATAGGAGACAAAGAGAAAGAACAGTGCTGACATGAGCTAAATTGCTGCTAAGTACGTAGCCACAGCCTGAACTGCAAAGTCAATGAAGTCAATTCTAACTAGCCTTAATGTGATTCCATATTGTCCCCTTCTCTACACACAGTGATCTCAAAATTAATCAAATAAAAGCTTTCCCATCTTATAAATATTTAAGTCWAAGGAATGAAATTTCTGTCACCTCCATTAGCCTTGGAAACAGACATTTTGCTGACATAAATGTACTTTTTCATCTSATTAAAGTTGCGGTATGCAGCAGTGCTCAGGATATGCACAGGAGACAGGCTGCCTGCACCTACCTTCTTGCACAAGCCTGCCAGCAGGGACAAGAGGGCAGAAAGAACCAAGATCAGCAGCTGATCCAGGAAGATCTGGATTCTTGTAGCTGCAATGCATTTTTACCACTACAATGAGCTTCCAGTGTTTACTGTACACACACAGATTGGTATGCAGGGAGATGGGCTGTCTGAGCAAATAAACAGAAAAGGCCAGGGTCCAAGTCAGACTGAACAATAGACTGGGGAGAATGCAAGACTCCTCTTTAGCTGGACTTCCCTCCAGGAAACCCAACTCATACTAAAATCCTCCTGTATCCTGTGCCCTGGTCTGGGGGTGTTGACTCAGTTCCAGCTAATCATGTAAATCGTATTTGCAGAAGGAGGTGAGTGCAGGCTGCTGTATGCTCCCAAAAAAGTATTCTGGAAGAAACTTCCCTGCTCTAAGATGGGAGGAGAGTTGGGCTCAGCATTTTGAGAGAGGTTCGTCTGTTCAAGTGCCCCCTAACATGACTGCTTCTTTAGTCAAGTAGCTGACCATGCATCAAACTTAAAAAAAAAAAATTCAAAGCTTCTCTCCTGCTTCCTTATCTTGAGAAATGGGAATGGTTGTTCAGTGATTCTTACGACTCCAGGAGAAGATTTTTAGATTCTGAGTCTCCTACTTCAAKATGACTGTGCAGTACTTGAGGCTTACATATTCGGTTTAATAAGTCTCCTAAAGATTAAGCTTCTCTTCYACACATGAAAAACTAAGGCATGCATTTTTCAAACTGTGGCTATAAGCTGACTGAGACAAAGAGATAATTGGGAAATGAAGTTTCTAGCTGAGAATCAATATCCAAGCCCAAACCTGGGTGGTAAGAAAACCATGTCTCAAGCTTTTGTAATTAACAAGCCAAGTAGTGTTTGAGGGGAAAAAAGAAAATGGAAAACAAAAGTGGGAATCTCTGGAACATTTTATATACTACTAGCTATTTGTCAATTTGCTCAATTGCACCTGAYATCTAATTAATAAAATGTGATTTTAGAAAAATTAAATGGCATGTTCTAATCACAGCCATTCTGACTGGGATTTTAAGTAGAGTACTGATACTGCTCTCTGACTTCCAGCACTCAGAAATCAGCAAATATTCCATTGTCTGGACACTTCAATTTTATGAATCAACAGTGGTTCATAGTTCACAGTGATTAAATTGATTGATACTGGTTTGAAGCTTGTAATAGTGGTCTTGAAAACCTAGGTAGTTAGGTTTTCTGTGTGCTTTGTGTTTTCTGTCAGTACTTTTAATATGCTGCATATTCATATCTGAAGCTGGTTAGGACACTATCCTTGCTTTTTCAAAAACATTGTAAAGTGCTTTTTTAAAAAAATAAGTGAGATATTTTCACCTCTTTTAGCAGGATTTGGAGGTAGACTATTCCTATTTTTACATTTCCTGTTCCAGGAAGGAAATAGGGTTTTAAAATTTTTGTTACTATAGACTTTTCTTTCCTTAGTTGAATCAAATCTGAATCAGTGGTGATACTGAAAGAGTTATGCTTCCTGTTTGCTTCTGCTTAAGAAAAAGTTCTAGTAGGAACTGTTGAAAACGCAGCTGTAACTAATTAACATCTAACATTCTCCAAACATTGTTTAACGTTTACTTATCAATCAATATCCTTGCATTAAGCAGTACCTCAAATGCCTTTCCTTTATAGAAATGCAGACAGGAAAATTCTCAAGAGTATTGYGAGTTCTCTTTATGTTCTACTAGAAAATATTTTTTCTCTGGGATGTCTGCTTCAGTTTATGGAATTAGAGCATTTCCAGACTGTTTCCCAATGAAATGTAGCTGGGAAGATCCTGACTASTTAAAAATCACATTGAATCTTATAATTAAAGCAGAGGCAAATGCTAGTCCAAATCCAATTTGGGTTGCAATAGGCTGATTTTTACCTAGGACATAAGATTCTTTATGCAATTTMCCCTTCCACCTCACACTCTTCCTATAGTTATATTATAATTTGTGTTGGAACTTCAGCTGGAACATTCCACTCTTGGAGTCCATTTTCAGTCACAATTGAAGTATTTACCACTTGTATAAGTTGTGAAATATTTCAGAAACTATAGGATAAACTTACATCTTTTCCTCACCATTGCCAGCACATTTACAGCAATGATGAATCACTTTCAGTGATGTTATGTAAGCACTAATTCACTAATTCACTAGTGATCATAGTCTATGAAGGAGTAAGAATTTCACATGGTCAATTTAATTTACSGGAAAAATGAAATTAAAAATTAGGAGCCTAATCTTCAGTAGTCTCAATCTTCAGTGTCTCAATTCCTCTTAAAAATCAGATCAAGTTAAATCTACATGGTAAAGCCAAACAGACCAAGAACCTGCAGAGCAGATGCTCTACACAAACAGTTGATGCTGAGGATCTGGCATGCACACTGTGCATATTCCAGGTTTTTTTCAATTCAAATCACCTTCATTTGTATCCACTGGACTGAATGCCTAATGAAGTTTTAGCATGTTGGGTACATTTCTGGCGAACATGTTTCAGTTTAATTTCACTCAACAAATCTAACCCCTGCACTCAAAATCAGCCCCTGATGCAAAATGAAACAYAGGTAATAGAGATGTTCAGGAGATTTGCATCAAAAATACACTTCTGATCCAAATGAAAGCACCAGTGGGGCCACATCACAAGTATTGCTGGCAGGACTGCTGCAGTGGCTGTGCTCTGTCCCAYACTCTTGTCACTTCACTGCACACTACAGCCACAATGCAGAAAAAAGACACAACAGGCTGACACATGGTTCTGCTCCTTCCAGACTGGTATATGAGGTCCTACTTTTAGGCACATTTTCCAAGGTATAAAGTATCTCTTTACTTAGCTAAACTCTGATAGGTTGTATCTGAATCACTGAATCTGAAGGTATGAGAATTTGTTCTTCATTTCAAGACATGATTCAGAACAGCTGGTGACCTAGAGCTGTCTGACTACCAAACTCCTGTGTTCATGTTGATTTAAGCATTGTTTTTACTGCTGGAAGAAATTTTTCTTGAAAGTAGTGCTTCAGCTCCATGGTATTTGTGTCACTGCATGATGAAGTTGCATAACGTTACATCACTGTACATTGGCAAGCTATTGCCACAGGAGGATTCAGGCAGCGATGCTCCCATGTCACAGTGGCACCAAGAGTTGCAGGCAAGAGTGGAAAATCCTTTAAGGCCTGGTGTACACCACTGTATCTACAGTGCCTTTTATAATGACAGCTTTGTATGGTACATGGACACATTGAAAATATGAAGTCAGCATCAGCCACCAGTGTCCAGGCTTTCTGTTGCATGCACAGATTCTCTTCCTGAGCTGACACAAATCCTCAGCRAACATATTGTTGTCACAGGAGCACTCAGCCAGTAAAATCGTGCCTGCAGTTGTCTCCCCTGAACCCTAGCTCCCTCAGCAGTGGGTCTTATGCCAATACAACCTGTCAGAGTGAGGATGCACAGCCTGGTAAAAACAACCAAGTACTCCATTGACGGGGCAACATCAGTAGCTATTAGCAAGGAACAGCTTCCTAGGGTTAGACTTGTGATCATTTGTTTTACCCATCAACTAAGGTAATTTTATAGCCAYGTCAAAAGATGTTTTTAACAGAAAAATACTGGGGAGCCTGGTTTAAACAACAACAATCAAAACAAAACAAATTCTAGGTTCGGCTACATAATTTTTTGAAAGCTTTTCAGTAGCCTTTTGATTCTGTCTCTGGTACGATGAGGCACYGTGCATCACACATCAGTTGATGCTGATCTGTGGCATTGCACAATGCTGTCATTGTGGGGACAAGGAATGAAGCTGGATTGTTTGCAGGATGTATCAGTCAGTAGGGAACAAAACAAGCACACCAATGCTTAGGTGCTCTTCTCAGCATAGCAAAAGATTCAGCTAACTCATCAAACTACATATCTCGGGATGGCAGGATTAAATGCAGCRTCTCCTAAGAGGCTGGGGGTTTGCAAACTCCATTCTGCAGTTTACTGAGAGGAAGAAAACATAAAACACCACAGCCATAAAATGTTCTGACTTTTTAAAAAAATTCATTAAATTAATAATAGCCAACAGGACACTCAGTACATAAACACCAGAACTTTCTGCTTTCAGAAGTAAGAGACCAATACAGTTCMCATCTTTGATGAACCAGAACTGCCAAAGCTCACACACTGAGCGTGTCACGCCACAGACAGCTCCCTGCTGCCACATCACAGCTTGGTTTGCACCTCAGGTGTTCACAGGGTCACAGCTGCTGCTCTGCATCCCCTGCAGACACAGAGCGGCTGGGTACAGCACAGCATGACTRTGTGGCCTGCAGAGCTGCAAACTTTTGCTCGTTTTCACCTCCAAACCTCTCTCATGCTTATTCCTCTACACCGTCCACATGACAGAGGAAGGGTCCCTGMAGCTCTAAACAACACAGACTCAAATAGAATGGTTTGGGTTGGATGGGACCTTAAAGGTCATTGAGTTCAACAACCCCACTGCCGTGGGGCTGGAATTAAATGATCTTTACTGTGAGGGTGSTGAGGCATTGGAACAATTTGTCCAGTGAGACTGTGGATATCCCATCCCTGTCAGTGTTGAAGGTCAGGTTGGATGAGGTTCTGAGCAGCCTGGGTAGTAGAAGGTGTCTCTGCCCATGGCAGTGAGGTTGAAATAAGATGATCTTTAAAGTACCTTCCAACTCAAGCCATTCTATCATTCTGTGGTTTTTTACTGCCTGCTACTAGGGTCCTACTAGCTACTGGATGGCTGAGGATAAGTCAACAGTGGTGTTTCTGCTTTGGTCATCCTAATTATGGTCCCACATCACTATCCTACTCTGYAAAGGCCAGGTCATGCTCCTTYCTCATGCTGCACTTGCCCAGACAGRGYTCACGGTCCAGCTGCTACCCAGGCACACTCTCTCACTGCTTAGTATTTTCCATGTAGGAATTCTGCTGGAGCATCTCTCTGTTCAGTGCTCCATATTGCAGGAGTGCTCACTGTAAATCCAAGCCTMCTTCTGACTCAAATAATCCCAATGTTACCAAAATAAATGCAAATATTAGGGCTCTGCTACTTTCAAATAAAGCTCATTATGTTTCCATCTGAACCACTCCTTTGGGAATGGGAACTCTGAGTTACAATGAATGCACACAAAATCGTTAAAGGTATTTTTTTATAGAAAATATTAGTATTAATTTCTGTAACACATTGAATTTACTATGTAATAGATGACAAGCACTGGGGATGAAGTCTGTTTTGATCTATTTTACATAAGCTGCTTGAAGAGCTTCCCTTACAAGAAAGTAATTAGTTTATACTATTTTGCATATCATTCTTATCCTATCCTACTGGAAAAGACCAGCAGAAAGCTAGTTGGATTCAATTTACTTGTGGCAAAATGTTTCACATAAACATAATCTGAAGTCTCAATGTAATTAGATAATTTCTCTGTTCTGGTGTTGCCTCACACACCCTGGTTACTAATACTGGATATTTTGCAAAACTCCACAGAAGACAATATAAGCTGCAACCTGGAAACTTCTTTGAGAGGCTGGCTCATGYCCTGAAATTATAGATGCACAAACACAGCTGCATTTGTGCTATTTCTAAAATGCCAGAGGCAAAGCATTTAATATACGTTTATATAGATCTGAAACACCCCCTCGGGGATTTACTACTTACACACGTGGAAGTGAACAGCAGCAGCAGCAGATAAATAATGAAAAAGTAAATTACATTTTAAAGAGCCTTTTAATTTTAATAGTCCATAGTGATGTTAATAATACAGGGAAGGACATTTTTAAAGCATTTATCTTGACATTTACCTTTATGGTGGCTTGGAAATTTAAGCATGTGCTTGTGGAGAGGTASAGCTTTAGCTCTCTCTCTAGAGAAAGAAAAATAATTTATATTCCAGTTTGTTAGTTTTTACAATTCTGCTCTTCTGTTTTGAGGCATTACTAGAAGCTTTTCTGAGTGTGTCATACCTCCGCTTTTCTGAGTTTTAAGCCACACAAAATAARGAAATTGCTTTTTGGTGAAAACTGCTGTTGAAACTGTTTTCTGTTGCAGTTATATGAGTGATCAATGCATGAAGTTGAAATAAACTGGGGTTTTATGATTTTATTGCTATTCTTAGCACCTAAATCTGGAGTTCTTCAAAATAGCCAACATATTAACACAGAATGAAAAGACAATCATAGCTAGCAAGGCAGAAATAAGCCCCAGCAAAAGGGGCCTGAATGACTYCAGTATTTCCTTGATAATGGGATATGAATCCTTCTGCCTCACTTAAATGTAACTTAAACTAATGGTGACTGTTCTCTCAGCTGTTCTCATACAAAAGGAACTGCAGTTCTGGGTCACATTCASGACCTCACAGCTCTCCTTCCCTTCTCTCTGCAGGCAGCCTGAGCTCCAGGAGCAGAGACAATGCAATTTCTTGAAGTGCCTGAGTGCCCAAGGCTGCCTTGATCTGCCACTGGCTGTTTCACACACCTGCCCTTACCACAAATGTAAACTGAGCACATGCACAGCTGGGTGAAGTGGTTCAAGGCTGGTGGTTCTCCTCCTGGTGCAGGAAAATGARCCAGTGCATGAGCAGCTCCTGCTGGGAGGCCTCTGGCACCCAGTGGYTAAAGGCAGGCAGTGCAGAGGACAGCGATCAAGAGGGATTTAGGCAGTGAAAGAGTGGAAGGGAAACAAGAAAATTGAGCAGACTGAGAATGGTCAGGCAGAGTTTATGGGCTGTGTCACAGTGACACTGTTTTACCTGCGGCTAACTGCAATGGGCTGGGGTATAGCAGACTTGGTAATGAGTACATTAAACTGATGAAATGTTCCTACAGCTGGTTTGTTGACACTGACATCACTGCAGTTTCAGAGCTGGTCCTTGATGTTTCACTCCAAAGGTTAAACGGCCATAAGTCACCAAGATGGCCTGAGGCCCCAGTGATGYGCTGAAATTGCTCTCCAGCCAACAATGGTTCCCAGCAATGGATCTCACCAACTGCTTACTACTGAAAGTAACTTCCTCTGCTGGAAGAAAGAAAGCATGCAACTGAAACAGGCATGTTTTGAGGCTTGTTATTTTGCATCCCATGTTTCAAAAGAGACCTTCCTGGCATCTGTTGTCAAGGAGCTTACCAAGGAGCTCCAGTATGTCTGAGCTTTCCCTTACTGCCTTCTCCTCCATATTTTCACAGTTGTTCAGTGTGGTGGTCGCCTCCAGCAGCCAAAAGGGAGAGCTGAAAGCCCTTGCTTGTGCTGGCCTCTGCCTCTTTGTTCAGCTTCAGCACAACAACGTCATGCTGAGTGACACTGACATTCAAAAGGAGAGTGAGGAGGAGAGGCTTATTTACTTTTTTTGCTTTCATAAGACATATTAAACGCCATGCTTTTGCCTGTGCTGGCTTGCTCCTCCCGTCTTGTCAGAACTAACTCTGTTATAGCACTGGGGGTTGCAAATACCTCATGTAAAATGTTTTGATGCATGCTTTACTTTACAAAAGCAGATGCAGTTTCATTGATTCTTATAGAGAATTTTCTCCCAGGAGACTTGTGAGCATCTATGAATGGTTGTTACAGCTGAATGAGACCTTGAATAAAGACAATAGTAAAATCTTGATATGATGCTTAGGCCAAGTGCTCTCAGCTGGAAAACTCTCAGCTTCTTTTTGTCCCAATGACACTTTGCAGTTTGAACATATTCATAATCCCATGAACAGTCTGAACTGCCTATCAAATTTTATAGGGATTGTCTTACAGCAGGGGGCAAAGAAAATTACTTTTGATGAGCTGTTAATGTGCAATGCCTTCTTTACAAGTGTTAGGCTGCTCACTTCCCAGTTTTAATACAGATTTACAGCAGTGTGAGGCTGCTCACTTTCCAGTTGTGGCACAGACAACTGTCCACAGAGCACAYAGAGAGTATCTGTTAGCATGAGCCTTACAGCTTACATCTGTCAGCAGTGGCCTTRCCCTCCAATTTGCAGTTCCATTTGAAGAGTCTCAAGTATCAGCAATCCAAACTGAAAAGGCAGTTCAGCTGCTTCAGTTGAGAGGCCAGGGAAGAAGGGATACTGTCACCTGAAAGGTGATTGAAAACTGACACAGAAGAGCACAAACCCGAATGTGAACCACATGGGTTTTCTCCATTTCTTAAAAAACCCTAAAAATAAAAACCTGTCAGGATGRCAGGTCCTTAGTGATTAGAGATGGAACCAAATGCCACACGAATGCAAATAGGAAAGGTGTTGATTCCGCATTACMTGCACTTTGTTGGGCCACTGCAACAGACAACAGACTGACAATGAACAGAGTGCCCATCATGTATCCCAAGTGCTCCTACCCTATTCCCACTATCACAGAATTAAYGGTTTCACCAAATAAATGTAGGAAACTGTAAGATGAAAAGAGCGTGACAGACTTGCCTAAGTCCTTAAAGCAAGGATWACCTGTCCATTCCAGTGATCAGGTCAGAAACTTTCCCCAGTAACACAGACCAACCAGTTTGTCTGAATGGCAACAAAAAGTAATAGATATCAAAACACTAAACAGAAGTGACTGGAAATCCTGCACTATGAACCGCTGCAGGGCTTAGCCACAGACTGGCTGGGGCACAGAGCATTCCTCTCTCACACAGCACAGGGACAAAGGCTGTGATGCACCCCGAGTACAGGGGGGTCACGCTGGCCAGGGGCCAGCAGCGGGCAGAAAATGCTGGGGCTGGGGAAAAGCCCTGCCCTGCTTACAGGGAGGGCTGCGGGCCGGGAGAGCTCTGTTTCCCCCCTCGGGTGTGGAGACAGGGGCTCGCATCCTCCTTACAGGGTTGCCCCTTCTCTCCGGGCAGCCAAAGGAGCACAACGGCCAAAGGCCTCAGACCCACCCCTGCACAGCGTGGAGTCCCGCACTTCTAATTTGTAAAGGATAGGCAACTTTATTACTAAAATTGCACACACCCAGCAGGGAGCAGCTACAGAGAGCCCTGCCTGGCGGCTGGAAGCCCTTGAAGAAGAGAGCATTATTCTGTAACAGTTGCTCCAATGGATACAGACTACACTGTGGGCAAAAAGTAATAGTTCTTCCTATCAAATCCTAAATATTCCAAGGATTTCTCTACCAGGGACCCTTTAGAAAGTGAGTATTTAAGAATGTCGTAGTCTGGAGACTCCTTGCTCATCCAGCTTCTGCAGTGCCGACATTCTTTGTCCACGCATACCTGCACTTYGGGGAGAACAATTTGCAGATACCTCAGGCTGGCTCAGCTAAGAGAGAGTCACATCAGCCAGTACTACAGCTGTATCATCCAGGCCTGGGTGCAGGCAAATTTGCCAGCCCAGAGGCAGAGTTTAATTTTCAGACTCAATAACTGGCTCTTGAAATCCAACCCAATTTCTGCACACAATGCTGTGCAGACTTATCTGCAGGCTCACAACTCGCAGCTGAGTCCCACTGGATGATACAGCCATGAAATCATAGTACAAAAGGGCTGTGAGGAAACACATCTGGAGGTCATCCAATCCACTTCACTCCTCTAAGTGGGAGTTTCTTCTTTCAAACTCAGAGASAAGTGCCTCTGGCATAGCCAGATATTTGAACTGGTGTTTCTCAGAACTTCCTAATAATCACGCTGATCTCAGGGCCAGCCTTCCTTACAGGATGCAGTCTCACACTTCACCCCGGATAATTTGACCTTGAAGACAGAGGAAGGAAGGAGGAAAAGAAGAAGGRAAAAAGGGAAGGAGGGAAGGAGGAGAGGAAGGAAGRGAGGGAAGAAGAAAAGAAAGAAAAGATCAAACCACCCTCAGATAAAGCATTTTACCAAGCACTTCTGTTGGCTTCAGCCATTTCAAGTTTGATATTAAACAAATAGCATTTCAATTTTGATATTAAATCAAACCTGTCATTATTTCTTCATAATTATAAGGCTCCCAGAGTGAGGAAATGGCGACAATAGGAGTTGGACTGGAGACCAAATTCATTAGGATGCCAGCTGTGCTTACTAGCAGGCTGCATCTTTGTTCTCAGTACGTGACTCACACGTAAACGTCCTCTTGCCACACACTCCCGTGAGAGATAGCAATGACAGTTATCTGCTCTCCCCACCCTACACCCTCCCATCCTTTGCATCTTTCCACCTACTTGTCTGATAAAGTTACTTTGTACAATTAAGTTCTTAGCCTAGGTGTGGTGGTTTGACCTTGGCTGGATTCCAGGTGCCCACTAAAGCCACTCTATCACCCCCYCTCCTCAACTGGACCAGGGAGAGAAAATGTAACAAAAGGTTCATGAGTTAAAGACAGGGACAGATTACTCACCATATTACCATCATGGGCAGAACAGCCTTGACTCATAGAAATTGAATTTCTTACCAGTTAAAATCAGAGCAGGATAATGAGAAAAAAAAAATAAATCTGAAAAGCACCTTCCCCCCCACCCTTCCCTGCTAYATGGACTAACTTTATTATTGATTTCCTACCTCCTCCCCACCAGTGGTGCAGAGGTACAGGGAATGGGGGTATGGTCAATTCATCATTCAGGGGAGACACTGCTTCCCCTGCTACTGCATGGGGTCCCTCCCACGGGATACAGTCCTGCACAARCTTCTCCAACRTGAATCCTTCCCGCAGGCTGCARTTCTTCATGAATAGCTCCAGTSTGTGTCCCTTCCACAGGATGCAATCATTCAGAAACGTCCAGTATGGGCCCCCCCAGGGTCACAAGTCCTGACAGCAAACTTGCTCCAGTGTGGGCTTCTCTCTCCMTGGSTYCCCAGRTCCTACCAGAAGCCTGCTCCAGCACAGGCTTCCTGTGGGACCACAGCCTCCTCCAGGTATCCAGTGTGGGGTCCTCCATGRGCTGCAGGYSGATCTGCATTCCCKTRGTYCTMCAAGGGCTGCAGGGGCACAGCTGCTTCAWCCYRGTGTGCACCATGGRCTACAGGRGAACYGCAGCTCCAGCACCTGAACACTTCTTTCTCCTCTTTCTCCAGAGACCTTGCTGCCTGCAGGGCTGTTCTCACATAATCTCACTCCTCTCTTCTCTGGCCACAATKACTGCTGTGCAGTAACTTCTGTTTTTTCTTCTTAACTCTGGTATTCCAGAGATGCTCCCACCATCACTGATGGGCTTGGCCTTGCCAGTGGTAAATCCATCTTGGAGCCAGCTGGTTCAGGCTCTGTTGGACATGGGGCAAGTTTCTAACAAATCTGCAAAGAAGCCACCCCATTAACAGAACTTTGCCATGCAAACCCAATACACTATGCATGGATCAATCTGATTTTACTGAAGTCTTGTAAAGTCATTGCTKTAGAAAAGCTCTGAAAAATGTGACTGTCCCTCTCCCCCAGCTGGATATAGTATTTCATAAGTTTCTGTTTAATAAAAATTCTGCTTACCTCTCACTGTAGAAAATGCTAGTTTTATTGGTTTGGGAACAAGACAAGTGGGCAGATTATAAGAGGTCAATGATGAAATTACAAGTGATATCCTGCGAACATTCCCCCAGGTTTCCTTTTCCCTGTCAAGYTTGTGAAGCCCAGTGGAAGAAGCATTTATACATCGCATTTCTCACCATATTTGCATATTTCTCACCATTTGTGAGCAATATTGTGCTCACAAACCATCACCGATGGAAACGAGGATAGGCATACTGTGACAGAGGAAAGAGCACAGGTTGGTGATGCCCTGGAACCAGATGTGCAAGGAACCACAAAAGACAGATTAGACTTTCTCAGAAAGAGGGCTTATTTAAATCCGTTACAAAGTGAGACGCAGCTTGCAAAGATAATGGCCCATATTGCTGCGGTGGTGTCACGATAAACCCTTTACCTTCCGTTCCCGCTGGCTGAAGCAGCGCGTTTACAGCAAAACTCCAAGGCAGAGATTTGCAGTGATAGTACAGAGGGCCCCGAACGGAGCGGCAGGGGCAGGAGTAGGGGCAGCGACAGGGGCAGCGACAGGGACAGCGGCAGGAGCAGGGACAGGGACAGGGGCAGGGGTAGAGGCAGGGACAGGGACAGGGGCAGGGACAGCGACAGGGGCACGGACAGGGGTAGGGAGGCAGGGACAGGGGCAGGGGCACCGGCAGGGACAGGGGCAGCGGCAGGGACAGGGGCAGCGGCAGGAGCAGGGGCAGGGGCAGGAGCAGCGACAGGGACAGGAGCAGGGACAGGGGCACCGGCAGGGACAGGAGCAGCGACAGGGACAGGAGCAGGGGCGTGGACAGGGACAGGGGCACCGGCAGGACCAGGGTCAGGGTCAGGGTCAGGGTCAGGGTCAGGAGCAGGGTCAGGGTCAGGGTCAGGGTCAGGGTCAGGAGCAGGGTCAGGGTCAGGAGCAGGGTCAGGGTCAGGGTCAGGGTCAGGGTCAGGGTCAGGGTCAGGGTCAGGAGCAGGAGCAGGAGCAGGAGCAGGAGCAGGAGCAGGAGCAGGAGCAGGAGCAGCGGCAGATCCCGAGGCCGCCCCACACGCCGGCCCCGCCCGGCCCGCTGACGGCGGCGCGATGGCGGAGGGCGGAGGCGCTGAGGGCGCCAAGATGGCGGCGCTGCGAGACGGGGATTTCGGGGCGCTGCAGATCCTGCTGAAGGTGAGCGGAGCCGGGCCGGGGGAGGACGGGGCCGCCGCTGCCGGGCCGCGGCTGAGCGCCCCCGCTTTGCTCCCCGCCAGGCGCCGTCCAAGGACGCCGTGCGGCAGCTGTGTCAGGAGAGCTTCTCCAGCCCGCCCGCCGCGCTCGGCCCGCTGGCGCAGCGCTCCTGCTCCGGGCTCGCCGTCAGCGCCGAGGAAGCGGAGCAGGTAGGGCCGGCCGGGGCGGCCGCGGGCTCCGGGAGGGAAGGAGCGGGGCTGGCAGCACGGGGGGTGGCCCAGGCCCTCGGGAAGGTGCGGGGCTCCGCGGGCGCTGCTGAAACGCGGTTTGTGCACTGACAGCGAGGCGGGAACGGGCTGAGGCTGCGAGCCGGAACGCTCTGGGGAGCTCGGCCCCTTCCTGTAAGGCTGTCGGGCCGGACTTGGCTGTCCGAGGCTCTGGTGGTGCGGATCTCGCAGCAAAAGCGAGAGTCTCTCCTGGCTGGGAAGGCCCGTCCCRTGCTGTATGTTATGTTTTTCAACCCAGCGGAGCCCCTTCTCCTCTTCCCCTGACAGCTGGTGTCTGCTTTGCACAACCTCACCAGGCACGTTGTGTACCGCGGCTTGACCAGGGCAGAAGACATCCTCCGTCTCTTCCCAGAAAACTTCCACCAAAATCTGAAAAACCTTTTGACTAAGATAATCTTGGAGAATATGTGAGTGCTACCTACCTGCMGTTTGCTTTCAGATGGAGAGTTARAAGCYTGTGTATRTGGTTTGATAGGTAGACATCAAACRTTGATGTACATTGATGACAYGCAGAGTCTTGTTTCTGTGAATTTTGGGTGTGCCTTGGGCATAATCACACGGGTTGGGATGAGCAGAGTTGAACAGATTATGCCATCTGAGTGGAATAGCCAACAAAACACAGCCATGAGCATGCAGAGTTTTCCCACTACTTTTGAAACAGACATGGGTCACGTTTCCAATATGCAAAGCCCTTTTTATCTTAGCAGCTGTATGGTGGGAAAATGCTACTGATAATGATAAAACTTARAGGGCTGGATCTCAGCACTGGAAAATCCAGGTAGTATCCAAATGCCCATCCACTTGTGACCATGGCTCAGGTGCAGAGGCATTGTATGTGATAGAGCATACGTGAGATAGTGGCAAGGGAGGATGGTTCTGTTTGAACATCTCAGTGCTTGGGAGCCCATTAATTTGATAAAACCAGGGAGAAAAGTACCTGCTCTAAATGAGCTGCCCTTGCAAAAGACCACAGCAGATCATGAGTTTGTTTGGCATTACCTATCAGTCCCAGTGTTTCTGTGGCACTCAGTAGCATAGGCAGTCAGGCCCCTGCATTCTGCTAGTGACCTTTCAGTCAGGAGTGAGCCATGCTAAATGCTTACCCTTTTTTTTTTTTTTTTCCTCAAAGCACTGTTGATGCTGTTTTTCTCCACTTTTTCACAGCTCTGCTTGGAGGAATGAAGCACAAGCAAGTCAGAGTAAGTGGCAGTTCACATCTTGATGCAAATGTTGTTTTYTGAGGTCATTTGAGCTTGGAGTTTAGAATAGTGCAATGCAGTGTGGCACAGGGTTATCCATGCTGGGCTTAGATGGAGCTGTATTGTGGCAGAGTTTAGCAGAAGCCAACACTCATGTATTCAGATCTGTGATCCTATGCTAAATTGTTTCTAGCTCTCAAGCAATCCCATTCACAGCTCAGTCAGTGGCTGCCTGGCAGAGTGAAGTCTGGCAATTACTTGCAAAACTTTTGAAACTTAAGCACTCTGACTTCCCCATTCAGGTCATTAAGGGACATTCATACGCAATGACTGCACCATAAAGAATACTGTGAAATACCTCATCCCTGCATGTCTTGTCAGTCCTGTGCATTCTTTCATTTCCATGCTTCAGGAAGTATACTGCATATATTTGTGACTACTTTTTCCTCGTCTTTCTAAACAGTGAAGTAATTAAGGAGTGCTACCTTTAAGGATAGTATCATCGCTAGTTAGGTGTTCCTGCGGTTACAACACGTGGTTTTCTTTCCAATTGGTTTTCTTTGCAACTGTAGCACTTAGAGGGTTGCCAATGACACATAACAGAAYACCCCAAGGTCTGCATGGATCCTTTTTACCTTTCCTTTGACCTGCAGAGGCCATAACGTCCAACAACTAAATAGTATGGCAAGACCTGGAAATAYACTGTCCCTCAAAGTTTTAATGGAATGTGAATAGGGAGAGATAACAAATACTGCCTAATGCTAATACTTTGCTTAYAGTTAACAGTGTTCCAGTGTTACCAAAGCACAGAATGCTTTTTCCTGTGTCCTTAGCACTGTCATGTGTTAGAGGAGATGAGAGCAGCAGAACACACTGGCTGAGTCTTYACAGCCCTGAAGCAAGGCTGTCTGTGTGGCTCTTGGAACAGACCCTATGTCTTTGTATTCATTAGATGAATATTTAACCCTGTTGGAATGAGATTGTCGTCTACAATAGTATTGTATTCATGGAGTATCTGACATGCATTACCTAGGGACCAAGGCAGTGGTCCAAGGCAGACATTCCAACAGATTGATCTGCATTAACATAAAAAAGTGAATGGTTTCCTGTTCCTCCCAGGCCACCAGCAATCAATCTTTGCAAATTAACATACAAGGCTAAACAGATGCATTTTATGTTGTTGCAAATGCTGCCAAGTGCTGGCCCTAACGGACTGTGAACTGGAATTTGTTCCAAAAGCAGGAACAAAACAGCCAGTTGTGCACTGCCCCCTGCAGCTCTGCTCAAGGAAGCAACAGGAGCAGGAAGAGAGAGCCTTTCCCCAGAAAAAAATTCAGTTAGGCAATATGGCACAGATAGGAAGCAACTTGAGTGTCTGTGATCAGTAGGAAGGCTGGCAATCAACCCCTGGGGAGGACACTAAGAATCCAGCCTATTGAGACAGCTTTTTCCTTAGCAGCCCAGTTAGATCTGTCCTTGTTTCCTTGGGAGGGTTCAAGAGTTCTCCAGCTCTGAGCTATTGATGTCAATATTGCAGCAGACTATTTAATGGTTTCTGTTAGGCTGCRTGTAATTAGGATGATTTTGAAATATTTTCAAGGAATGTGAAGACTGCAGTTTGCCAGTACGTTTGCTGTACTGCAGGATGCTTTGATTCCCAGGCTGGGGAACTTGAAATAACATGTTTTATATTGCTGGATTTTCGGAGCTTTCCTGTGTGCTTTCTTACCAGTTTCAGAGCAGAGCAGTAAGCATGCAGGTGCCAGAGCACCTCATGATGAAACACTAATTGAGTGTTGCCAGCAGCAAGGCAGGGGATGAAGATGTGGAGAAGACATCTTATTGCACTCCTTCTCCCAGCTGCTTTGGCAATTTACCTCTGCTTCTTGCACTGAACTATTGTTGCCTRTAATGATGGGAGAACCCTTTTTGCCCTTCCAGTGTTATGAGGAGACCTTCAGAGGCCTGGCTTATTCCAGAATAAAATGATGCGAAACCACATAGTAGCATTAAAGCTGCACTTCTCWGGGCCAGAAGTGGAGAAGCATGTGSATGGTGGTAGTCACAGGTTTCARGGTCGGGTATCATCAWGTGCTGCTGGGCCTAACAGAGCCATTTTTTAATTTCCCAGTCTCCCTGCCTCGGCTGGTGGACATGGACTGGAGGGTGGACATCAAGACATCTTCAGACAGCATCGTAAGAATGGCAGTGCCTACCTGCCTGCTTCAGTTAAAGGTAATGGCAGTGTGTGGAAAGGACTCAAATAATGAACTCCAACACCTGACTTGCCAGTGCAGACCAGTTCAGACAGGGATCTGGGGCTTGCCTTTCACCTGGTGGGCAATTAGACTTTCTCAGAGATGAGATGCTACAGAGCCTAGGAATGATGTCTCTGATGAAAGCTCTCTTGCACAGGAGGGAGGGTTTTCTGTGCATGAGGATGTAAGCAGTCACCACGTTTGTTTCTAGTCACCACTGTTTTCTACAGAAAAAGAGAAGATRAATCATGAAATCATTGCTGTTTAATTCTAAGCACTCATCAGCACATTAAGCTAACTTAATTAGTTGGGAAGTTACTTCAGGTTACTACTAAGTTCCTTCACTGGCCATATCTATCATTTGGGGAGGATAGCTAAACTTGCTGCTTGTGTTCTGCAGAGTTTTGGATCCCCCCACCCCAACCAATAAAAACCAGATGAGTGGAATTCAGAGAAGGAGAAAAAAAATCTGATTTTTGTATGTGGGATGGAGTTAAGTATCCTATGTGGTATCTGCTGAGATGCTTTTGATACAGACGTGGCTTCCTGCCATAAGTATCTTCAAAATTTCCCAATACTCACAGCAATAGATGCTCACTTGCACTCTGTCAATGGRAGTGCACTTCACTAGTGAGGCACACAGCTTAGAAATTGTGCCGTGGTTCTTCAGAATGAAGCTGGATTCCAAATTCAAACCATTTTGTTTAATCTATATATTTGTATATTTGACTTTTGTAGTGACACTGGAAAAACACGATTTTTTCATACAACTAACAATCTGCATTTCTACTTTAAGATACAGGAAGATGCTGCCCTATGTGGAAATAATCCTGTTGTTTCTGCACTGACTGTGGAACTGAGCAAAGAAACCCTGGAGACTATGTTAGAAGGTCTGGGAAGGATTCGGGACCAACTTTCTGCTGTTGCAAACAAATGAATGCTCAAGGGCATGGATTCCCGCAGCAAGGAAGGGAAGTATTCTCTGCATACAGCTGTCAGAAGTTGCAGCCTAGTGTAACATGTTGCCTGTTTCAACAAAACAAAACGATGGTGGTTTCTTTCTTGCATTAATGGGATAGCTTTTGAAAAGCTAACACTCAAATATTCATTTGGTTGGATGCCAAAAAGYGCTTTCCTATTATGTTGTTGAACAAAAGCTGGTCACCGTTTCAGAAGAGGATTTGAGGGCTCAGAGCCTGGCTTAATCACAAGGGTCATAACAGGAAACAGCAAATAGCTGCAGCCAATGAAGCAAGTTCTATCTCTGTCCTGAAATGAAAATCTGAAAGACTCAAGCTGGGTAATGGGCTGCCTTCCAGCATTAGAAAAGGAGGGTGCTTCTCTCTGGAAAGTGCATGTACTGAGGTGCCTGSTGGATGTAGCACTCTCTCCCTCTCAATGAAGCACAGCCATGCTGCAGATTGTTATTACAGGATAATGCTTTGAAACAGGGCAATTATGCTACAATACATTCCCTTCTGATCAGCTTCACAGCACCGTTTGCAAAATGACTATTCTGAACATCTTCAGCAGAAACTAATTTCCTCCTTCTGTTTGAAAAGAAATAAAAGGAGTTCAGATAATTCATTTTTGGGGTTTATGGGTCTCTGGGCTTTGCCTTTGCCACACAAAAATSAGACTGGGAGAACAAAGAATTGAAGGCTGTTGTCTGTGCTGTAGGAAACCCCTCTGTGGCAATACGTGCCTGTACTTCTCTAAAGTGTTCTCTTGGTCGTGTAAATCTTCATTTAATTAAAGAATGAACTGCTAATTGATTTTGTGAATCCTTTTCAGTCTGGAAGAGATGTTGTCCTGGGTTACCTCAGCCTCTTTGTGATGGTGCCAAGATTCTAGGCTGCTTTAATGGATGTTCATGTTTGTTGCTGAAGAAGGATCTTTTGTTTCCTGTTTGAATTGATTCATGTTTTAAACTTCCTTCTCTTCATTATAGTCCAGTTTCACAGGGTACTTTTTTCCATGGGCACTACCTCTGTACAACATTAGAGGTGATGACCTTGACCCAGAAGTTTATAAATACATGTGCATTGAGAGTGTAGAGGAGCTAAATGCTGAAAATAAAAAAAAATCAGTTTTTTTCTGATGAGCTTCTATAGAAGTCTGTATSCAAATGCTTTGTTCATGGCAAAGTCCCATCTTTCCTACAACACTGGGCTCTCCTTCAAGACACAAAATGGKTTTTTTTTGTGTTTAGAAACATGAAATCATTCAAGAAGTGTGTATAAATGACAATATCTTTGTTAATTTTACAAATGCCCCCAAAGTGCAGGCTAGAGTTTAAGTGTAAATGAAGGCTGTGCCTTTAAAAGGTACTGGTGAAATGCAGCTCATGTATCAACTGTGTGCCAAGTCCCTTGTTAATGTCTACTTTGAGCAAAGACTATAATGCTTAGTATGGTATCAAGGCAAACTGGCACATCTCATGTATAACAGGGACATCTGGATGGAGGAGATGGGTATTTAAGAGTATGTTTTATAAGATTCAAGCTGTGAAAAACATCTCTAAAAGAGTATTTTAGTTCRAGGAAGTTCTGTTGCCTTTGCAGCCTAGCCTTAAAAAAACTCTYAAATGGTTTATAGTACTGTTTCTGAAGGTAAGAATCACTGAGGAGATAAATAATGCAGGATGAAGTCCTCTACTGTTAGAGGAGCTGAAGAAGTCAAAACAGAAGAAATCCTTGAGATACTGTAGGGCCTAATGGAATGAAGAACTTAGAGCTGGTCTCATGTAAAACCATTATACAACTATAGAATAGTTGAAAAGAAATACTTCAAACTGAAAGGGCTTTTCCAGTGGCAGAGGGGAGCTTTCTGAGGTAGCTAAAAGTTGCTGGTGGAGTTTGATAAAAGGGGGTCAGAGACATGCCAAACATCTGGTGACTTCAAGGGGTAGATCTCAAGTCATTCTGCAGGAAGACATTGGTATTTTCTAGCCCAAGATTTAGGATGCTGTGAGAGCTTGCCTTCAAATCTTTGCCTAAATTGTTAGGTATTTTATTGTTGGCTCTTATCTCCTTAGCCAGAAGAGCTGACACTGCTCAGAAAAAGGTGTATAAAACAAGGGAGGCTGRGTAGGATTGTCATTACCCAGACAACAAGAGAACTTCACATTAAAGTCCTTTTTATGGAGACTGCTATACAGAATAAATTGCCTGCTACTGCAGGTAATCATATGTGATCTTTTTCATAAAATTATTGCTCTCTTAAAATGAGTTAGATTTTTTTCCTCCCTCTCCACATTGCTGCTATTTGGTAGGGCTAGCCTAAGAGATGATGCATTCTTCTGTCCTCGGTTACCAGTTTGTTACTGTGCCAACACTGACCTCTTTTGCTTACTTCTTTATTTCCTTTCCATTTTCCCCTCATATTTAGGAAGCAGTAAAATCCCTCTCCTCTTTGATGGCTAAGCCTTGTAAACTCTACATTCTGTGCCTTTCAAAACTGTGGTGGCTGTTCTTCCCTTAACAGTTTGCATCTCCCTTGAACGGGGTTATCACCACAAGTGTGTCTGGAGAATTGTCCAAGGACATTACTAAATAATGAACTGTCRTAGTATGTGAATCACCTGAATGAACTCCTGCCAGGAAACCACAAGCCTTCATTGTGAAGTGGAGCTTAAAAGCTCCATCCTCATTCCAGTATTTGAGAAATAAAAAATCCATTTTCTACATATACACATGATAATGGTGGTAATTCAGTTACGGTAAGGAAAGCAGTGATAAATTTATTTGTAAAACACAATTATGCAAGTTAAATTAAAATTGTAATTTCACAATCATTTTGTTGAATCTGACTRTGTCAAAAGTGTTGAAAAAACATTAAAAACATTAAAACCTACCTTGTATTATTCAAAATAGTAGAAGACTTTATAAGACTCATGATGGTTTGGTAAAGGTATAATAATCACTCTGTATTTAGGTTTTGAGTGAAATACGTGGGATTTATATATTCAAGCTCTTCCAAAGCTACCATCTGTACAAAGTTTTTTCTTTTTTTATAACTGGGATTTTACTATTTCACTTCAGACAAGTTATTTTGCTACTAGTAGTCTGGTTTAGAATTGTTTGATCCAAATTAAAAAAAGTTAGTTTCTGTTTTTTTGGTGTCTGTTTTTCACTGGATAAAATAAAGCTTCTTTAACTATATAGATGGGGCCATCTGCCCAGATYAGGATTGAAAAAGGCTTTTTGGTGACCAATCTGGGAGAGGTCTCCTGTTAAACAGACATCTCTCTTAAAACCCACAACAGTCCAGCTTAATCTCAATTTTTGGYATTACGAACAACATACCTAGTGGTGTAATTTCTTCAGCTGCTTTCTAACTTTGGTTATTCTGAGTCATAACAATCCCTATAAAAATAGGTAGTTTAATACATTTACCACTCTTTTTTCTATACCCTTAAAAGATTCATTTCACTAAGCTGTGGAGTGGCAGCACCTGAAGCTGAGGAATTCCCCTTCCCCAGAGCCTTTTATCGTTTTGACCCCTTAGTCAGAAACTTTCTTCCATGATACAGTAATTACACTACTGTCATGTATTTTTCCCCCATCTGCACAGATATTGTGCAGGTAGTTGCTGATTTTTGGCTCTGTTTTTAATATGAGAKATTAATCATGCTTGTGWCRCTTGGGCCTGCCTTRTTGAGTAACTGCCTTCTCCAAGGTSTAACTTGGTTCACACGATGTAATTCAGTCTCCAGTTGGTTTGTCACTCTCCAGTAACCAAGTCAGGAATATCTCTGCATCACCACAGCCCTGCAGCATTAACAATGCAAGGCCTTGGCTCACCCACCACCATTATGTGGAACTGCCCAGTGTTTCCATCTGCTCTCATGGTGGACATTCAYCTGGCCCGTGCCTGAAGGCAGCTGCACTGCCATCACCCGTGAMTTAAACCTCACAAACTACAGCAGGGACTCATTTGTAGCAAGGCTGACGAGAATGTGCTGAAGGTCTTGAATTTTTCAGTTACACTCAAAAAATAGTAGGTATCCTTTCRAAAGCCTCACTGTAAGGATCAGTGCCAAACAGTCCTTGCCCTTTTAAGCACATAAGARCCTGACTGTTGCTGCTCAATGCTTTATAAACCTCTTTTCTGGAGTTATTAATGCCCGGGTCCTGACACTGACATCKCTGCTGCTGAATACCTATGAAATATGTAACAAAAATACCAACACAATGCACCCACCCTTTGACATAATTCACTGTTGAAAGGATGCCATAACAAAAGAAACATTCCTGCAMGCGTAAACTCTTTTTCCCCAGGAGATGGCGAGCTCGGTCTCCTATTTCCCTTCCCTCCTCAGTTTCTCGGCAGGACACGGCAGTCTGGGCTGTGCTCCTCACAATCTGGGAGCAAATCAGTGACTGCCAGAGTCCAAACAGCCCCAGACCAGAAGGGGGACATTATCCACTGCTTAGCAAGAGGTCTCTCAACTGCTCCCATAGTTGTGGGTTGAGGCAGCTGAGCACATTTTAGGGGAAGCTGSCAGGGATGGAAGCAGCAGACGGTTCTCTGCACCGTGCCAGTCATTTTAAACACAAAGAAGGGAGAATTCCCCCTTCTTTTTGCCAGGTTAGATGCAAAGTCCTCCGGGGAGAGCTTTGGCACTTGCAAGGGAAAGAACAATGCTGTATTTAAAGAGATGCTGACAACTATGAATCTTTCCTAACTGGCCTCTCTCAGACAATGAGAGTTTTGCATAGATTTGTCTTTAAATAGCAGAGAGCAGGACACTGCAAAATCAYGTGTGGAGAAGGAAGGTGAGGGGAGGGAGAGTTTCTTCTTTCCCAAKCATGTTAGAAACCGATTTAAAATAGTGCAGGCAGCACAATGGCATCCTGTGCAGTGTATCTACAAATTCTCTTGTTGCTTTTTCAYTCACTTTGGCTGCTGCTGTTAATACAAGGCCTGGGATGAAAGCATTCCCTCCCCTCGCTGACCCTCCTGCACCCCCTGCTCCCAGGAGGCATCATCTTACCAGTCTGGGAGGGGAAGTGCTAATGCACACTAGCAACACTGACACACTGCACAGYGCTGTCAAATATGCAAAATAAACACACAGAACAGAGGCACTGAAATAGCACCCTGCTTTCATCCTCACTCTCTTCTAGTCACTGTTCTTGTAAAGGCTGCTTTGGAACAATAGTAGGTATGGGTTTTTTTTTCCTCCCTCTAAGGAAGACACAATTTGTCAAGTTGACAGCATCCCTTTATGCTGATGAGATAGTGAGGGTTGAGTGCCAACTAGCAGCAGAAATATAATAGCATCCATCAGAGCTGTTAGCTAGMGTTGGCCAGTGCTTTTGTTTGTAATTTAGAGGGCTAAATTACTCAGTCTTGCAAATAAGATGCAGGAGGAACTCTACTGAAAATCTGAACCTTGCAGTGAGTCTTTTAGTTTCTTACCAAAAAAAAAAAAAAATATATCAGGTTTGCTTGGACATTCTGAACTGTGCTGAAAAGAAGTGATAAAAAGCCCTGGATGAGATGACTGCAGTGTACCAATGCCTTTGCATGACAGAGCTAACTGGACATGCTGACCTCTTTACAATCTATCAGTGGCTGAAGGCCCAGAGTGTTCACAGTTTCYGTATCAGTAAGTGTTGAGGCAAAGGGCATCTTCACTTCCAAACAAATCACCGTACAGGTCAGCAAGGCTCCCTACATTGTGACTCTRCTCCACACAGTGGCAGGGCTCAACCCACATAAAGGTCACTGAAGCTTTATGACCAGAAGCAGTAAGTTACCCACTGCCTGAAGTATTCTGATTCCTCAGTGCTTGGTGGCTTTTGGGCATTGGGACCTCTTTCCTAAGTCTGTTTCTGCATTTATTTTATTTTTATGGCTAAAYAGAGACATGATCCTTATTTTGAATGCTTTTTTTTTCYCCAATCCACYAGTATCAGTCASTATTATTCCATGCTCTACTAAGCCAGGACAGTAGAAAGTCTAGAAAGTTTGAAGTGGATGTCAACAGACAACTGATATRCTTTTGTGTCTGATGACAAATAAATAGTCAGAAGATCAGAGCGAAATCAAMRAAACACAAAAGCATGTCTTTAGWGCACTGCATAACAGAAAGTTAGGAMAACTGCATTCAGAAACGACTTTTTTCCTCTCTGAAAAGAACAGCATGAAAGTGTACTTGGCCATCTGTGTCTCAGGATGTTTTCCTTTTCTTGGGCACAGATGGTAAACTTCAAACATCACTATCACTCCCATCTACCACATAAGCCCTGTAAGCAATCTTATTTACAATTTATAGCCATTGCTTTCCAGTGACCTCATTTCTCCCTTTGGTGCTGTCTTGGAAATTCTGGCTAATATTAAAGGCACTGAAATAGACACGTTCAAAGCTCCCTCGTGGGTGTGGTGACATAGTTCTCAATAAAGCAAAGTGAAATGAAAGCAGGCCACATTTTTACCTTGTCCTTAGGCAAGTAAAAAATAAAAAGCCTTTCCTATGCTTTCAAAACAGTAAAATAAAATAGCTAAGCAAGAAATCTTATCAAGGTGAACCTTCATTCCACCTTCTGGTTTGCACACCACCTCTCCAGACTGCACATTCTCTGAGGCAGAGACCTTGTCTTCACAGCCCCACACAGGAGACTGCCACCAGTACTCACATCATGAACACCAAGGATCCTGTCCCCTGGTGTTAATGCATCACCAAAATGCTGTAGTTATTGCAGGATCAGACTTCTAGTTGCCTGATACAGCAGCAGTCTTATCTTTTCCTAGATAAATAAGGCTGATCTTTGCAGTTTAATGGGTGGATTGTGTCACCAGTGGTAGCTCACAGAGAAATGGTCCAGTTTTCAGAGGTGAGGCTTACTTTGGAACTTCAGATGTTTCTGATATAYTTGTGATAATCCTCCCTCTGAGCCCATCTAATCTGCAGTGTCAGAAGGGATCTCAGTACAATGTCCCCCAAGATAAGCAATTGTTGTGGCATTTTTGGTTAAAATTTCTTCTTCCTCTACATTTCCCTTTTCTTATATCATTCTGTATCATACACAGTCATTCTCCAATCCAAAGCAGATTACACTCTGGCAGTGAAAGAACATGATCCTATTTCAAAAATTCAATAATGATTGAGGAGCACCAAAATTTAAAAAAAAAATAATTACACAGACTGTCCTAATGCCTTTGTCAAAATGGTGAAGAGAGCTATGAAGCCTTCTAGTAACTGAAAATGAACTTGACTTTCAGGTGATGAAATTCAACTAATTAGTATTTCTCTAGAGAGGGGGAAAAATCATTGGGGAYGATCACTGCATACAAAATCAACATTCTGGTCATTAATGATATTTATTCTGAAGTACAGGCAGCTTATTGACATTAGCAGGGTTCTGGGGAAGCAGTATCCTCKAGCATAGGGCTGTTTTAACAGCAGGCACTGCTGTAACTCTGGATCACAGTCTGGTTTTACTGACAGCTCTGCATGCCCTACAAGAAATCAAACTTTTCACAATTCCTTGGCTGCACAAACAAATGGCCCAGGAGCAGCTGCAGCTCTCCAGGCTTGAAGGCATGTCCAGCCCTGGGTAGTGGGACTGAGTTTGGCTTTTACCACAGAATTGGAGGCCTTGATGTCCCCTCTGGGACCCCAGGAAAACTGAATCACACAGCCTGGGTGGGGGTGAGAGTGAGGTCTGGAAAGGCAGAGCACTTCTGAGCCGAGTGCTTGCCTCTGCAGTGGCTCTGAGCATCTCACTTCTCCTCTGGCATCTGCCTAGCAGGTAAAAGGCTATGTTACACCTATTTTGGGGGTGATAGAATAATTAACTGATCCCCTCAGTATTAAGCCTCTTGCAGTGTGTAGGTAAAGGAACCTACAAGTGTACTGAGCCTTTTGCCAAAACAAAGACATCGATAGCGGAATAGTGTGTTCTCTGTGACAGYAAAGGCTGAAATTATTTTCTGAAGCCTACCAAAAAAAAAAATGTCCTGCAGAATTTCTTTCTCTCTCAAGTTTCTCAAGAGCACAGTACCACAGCTTTGAAAATACAACAGGGTTCAACCCCTGGACCTAAATCACTTTCACAATGCTCTTCAAAGGAATTGCATCCTGCTGGGCTTTACAGCTGATTGCAACTCTTCACCTCTCCCTGACCCACTTTAACAGTGTGTCCCTCTACCTCATTCATATGAAAGGCTTCAGAAGGAAACTGTGAATAAAGGCCACAGTAAAAGACCAGCCCATCTGTTTGTTTAGGAAGAACCCCCTTTGCTTTGTCTCACTCTCAGACCTTCCATGTAAATCAGCAACTATCCAGATGATTTCCCTGGACCCCACTTCCTTTCTCCACCTCTCCAGTAGCATGTCCCTTAGCCTCCCATACTTGTCCCTTAGCCTTGTCTGTCCTTTCATATAGCAGTGACTGGGCAGATGAATGGGCACAGGAAATCAATTCCACRTATTTACAGTCCCTGCTGTATGAAACACATGTGCAGGCAGAGTGAGGAAGGGATTATGGCACTTCCGAAAGAACCAAGCCTGGATGATTCTGATTGATTCACTGACATTAATTTCATTTTCACAGCTAAAGTCCTTTTTGCTCAGGGTGTGTTGTTTTTTGTMAGAGCTTCTGGTTTCCTGTCATTGACTGTAAGATTTTGTACAGAATAAATATGCCCTGGGAGGCAGTACAGCCTCATCAGGCCTTTAGGAGGTCTGCAGAGCTTGCAGATATCAGGGATGTCTCACGGGTGGAGTGATGATGTATTGCTCAAATAAACCTCAGATGAAGCAGATGCAGGGAACAGTGAAGGGGCCTTCAGCCATCCTAAGTAAAATRGAAATACAGATTTATTGTTTATTCTGAAATCAACCAGGGACTTCATCATTGCCATTTATTGCCTTATTACCTCACTTTTATTACAGTATTTATGATACTGGGACATTCCACACCTGACAGAAATGCTTGCAATGAGCTAGTTATGTTCAGGTGTCGTCCTTTATTTGGGCTGGCCTACAAAGAACTTTATGGGTCTGTTTTCCCTTGAGATCTACTGTGTGTCAACTTACACAGAAAATGTCACAAGCTGTTTCATAATTACAAACCAGTGTTTCTGCCTCTCTTCCTCCTCTCACACCCCTCAGGAGCCCTCCACCAAGAATCCTCCGAATGTATCACCAAAAAGATCACTTGTCCCTGGAATCCCTGTCATCATGCACTGCCTTCTCACGACCACCCAGTCCTACTGTGCTTCTGMAAACAAAGGCAAACCCAAGCTGTCCCCACAGATTCTCCCTCCTTACCCCCAGCTCTTTTCCATGCTGTTTTAGCCCTTCCTGTCCAGTCTGGAGCACAGCCTGGAGGGCAGCTCTGCTGCAAGGACACAGCACTGGGCTGTGTGGGGATAATGAATCTGTGACAGGACTGCAGGCAGCACAGGGCTCTGTATCCAGGTGGGTGCTGTTAGAAGGCAACAACAGCATTAATACTGCTCCAATGACTACAGCTTCCCTTTTTTTATTGGGTGCTAGGTGCATTACAGGGAAAAAAACAAAAGTGAGCGAGAGTGATGCAGGGAGGAGACGGATCAATTGTGCTCTGCTCTTTGTGAGCACAAAGATTTCTACATAGAGAAATCTTTCAACAACTTGTTCATTCTACATTTAGGACCTTCTAAGAATTTCAACATTTTCAGACTGAAAATGCTCCCTAGTCAGCCTAGTGATGAGAAATGGCAGGCTGAGAGCAATACACACCATGGTCCTATTTTAACACACATGACCTGACTGGTAACTAACCTAACTCTGGCTAGGCTTAGCAAAGCCTTGGATTTAGAAGAACAATACCGATATTCAGCTGAAAAAACAACTTGTGTTAAAAATATATCTACTAATGCTGGCCCGAAAGGCCAGATCCCCAAGCCATGCCATGTTTGGAGTATATTGTGAATGCACCTGGTCCTGCTGATTTCAGTGCTGAGTTCAGTCAGCTGTTGGGTGAGCCAGACCCAGCACAGCAGCAGGGAGCCAGGGAGCAGTTAGGAAGGGAGATTTAAGAACAGACAATGCTCCAAACAGACAATTGTCAGCCAGTACTTGGAATTTAGCAGTCAGCAAACAGAAAGCCTCCAAGTAAGAGAATTAACTGCTGCTTAAGGACTTTGTGCTCTAGCTGCTAGCAGACAACCAAATTTGTGCTGAATCTGATGCAGCAAATTTTAATCCTGCTGTGTTATCAACACTGTGGATTACCAGGTTTAAACACTCCCAGTAGAAAAAATGCCCTTGAAAACTCACTGTCTCTTTAATTCCCAACACTTTTTTTTTTAAACATAATCCTAAATATCTCATTAACCAATGGCCACAACACCCTTCMTCTACTCCAAGATCCTTTTCTATTTGATACCTACCACATTAYCACAATCCACTGAAGCAGGCCCAGAAGTGCTGTTAAGAGACTCTGTGCAACATTGCTRAAGTCAGATGACAGATCGCCCTAAAACTACACATCCTGACATTCAAGGAGACAACTAAAGCAGAAATACTTCAGGAAGGGCAGTCTTCCAGAAGGGAAAAAAGGTGACAAGGTACAGTAAAGACATTGTCACACGCCTTTGTCTGATCACAAACTGAGACCAGTTGTAAATGAATCGCTAGAGAGTAATTGCATTTTATAGTTTTAAGGTCATGCAAATCTCAGTGCTCAGCCCCACAATGAGCCCAGCACCTTTTAACCCATTGTCAGCTGAGCCATGCTAGAGCACTGTGCCTTCTGCTCCCAGTGCCTGAGAGCACACACAGCTGCACTGACCCAAACAGGCAGCACAGGCAGATCAACACCCTTCAGCCAGGACAGGTCAGGCTGGAAATGCCAACACCACACCGTATCTCCTTCTGAACAGCCGGGACTAATCTGTCTCATCCCATGCTTTAAATGTGGTTTAAAGGTTTAAATCTATTTTGCAGTATGGGAAGGAGGTCTAAAATAATGAGATATGCCATGAGATATGTAGTGAAGGGATTTCCATCAAATATGCTGAGAGATTAYGTGGTGAAGGGATTACAGTGGCATGGCAGAGGGCATGATGGCCTGCTGAYTGATGGTTTTCTGGTCAGAGAGCCCTTAAGAAAATTGAAATCTTCAGTGGCAGAGGCTGAGAACACCACCTCACCTGGCACACAGGTCAACTTGCTCCTGTCTCCTCCCCAGAGCAGGGAGCCTCTGATAAGATTTTGCCAGTGACTACACCAGAGTATATCCAGGAACACTTGTACATAGTACTGTCCATTTATATTTTGCAGGTCCTGGGAAATTTATCACCAACAATCTCACAGCAACCTGTAACCTGCTGCTCCAATAAGCTGCACTATTTGTGCATCTGTGATTGATAGTGAATGTGACCAGATTTACCAGAAATTATCCCAGCCACACCCAGCCCCTCTGATCTCTGAGCTGGAAAGCAGGGGGGTTAATGTCCTGCCAGATTTCTATACTCTTAACACAACAGCTRGAAGAGGATCCACAGGAGATGGACCCACTCAAGCATCATTCACCTGCTTTGCAAGTTTTCTGAGCACAGCCCCTGAACTTACCTTTGCAACCCATGTCTATTCTAATGGCTCAGAGCCCTGCAGTGCTCACGGCTCCAGAGTATAAGACTGACCACAGCCAACATCAGCAAGGAAGCAGAAGATTCACACCTGCTTATGACACCATCACCAGGATGGGCTGATGCCGGGAWTTTCAGCTCTGCCTGCAGGAGCTCCCACCAGTCATAGATAAAAARGATCTGATAATCCAAACAGCATGTCTGTCCCTCCCCTGAATTGCTCACAAGTATTTGACAGTGAAAGGGTTAATGTGGAGAGAGTCCCTCTATATCTGTGATGGATATGTCAAGTGACCCCTCTGGTCAAACATGTTCACTCAGACCAGAGCCTGCTTCCTCATTAGCAACAATAAATTCAAAGCAGATGGGAAAACTGCTCTATTCTCTGATCCAGCTTTCAAAGCCCTTTGATTTCAGAATCCCTCGGCTGCTCTTTGACTTTTCTTGCCTGTCAAGTTCCCTGTCAAGATTGATAGGAGGAGGAGATCAGTGCAAATTCTGGTTCTGGTCATCTCCCCCATCAAATTTCCCACATCTGATCATGTTAATTGCTTCTCTCTCCTCCTTTGGTGCACAAACTGTTTGATTTTTTTCCCTATCCTTTCTCCATCAGCAGGTTCTTACAATACTTTGAAAGGGTCGGTGGTTAACTCTTTATTAGGCTGCATTGCTTCTCTTACACACTGTTGCCTGTATCTCACCAGGTCAGGCTGGGAACTGCCCAAAGCTAGGACATGTTTCTCTAGAGACCATGCTCTGTTTCTCTCCACTGGCTGAAAACCATGAAATAAGTGGATATCTGAAAGGACAGGAAGGCAGCAACCCAAGTAGTGATGTCTGGAGAAGTCTTCATAGCCCGTGTAACACCAGGACAGGGTCAGTGAATCAGCAATGGTCAGAGCCCTGGCACAGCTCMCAAGGAGCCTGGCACGTGGGTGCTGCAGAGTGCCTTGGGCAGAAAGCACTTGCAGGACTCTGAGGACTCTCCCTCAGCTGGCACAAGACACTYCCTGCAGGCCAGCCCATGCCTTGCTGTGTTTTTCACAAAGGTATTTTTCCCAGTCCCCAGCCTTGATGTGAATTTTCAGCCAACTGCTTTTCATTCCACCCAGGTGGGATGAAGGGACCCTCTCTCCCCTTCCTGTGGCCACTGAAGTCTCATCTCCTGAGGCTGCTGGAGAGAGCCCTGTGATATGAGCAGAAGTGACACACTGACCTCCTCAAGGCCACCTTGGGGAGCAATCCTGATTTTTACCTCAACATCCTTCTGGAGGCTCAGAGACATCTGCCCTCTGCCCCTTGCAAGAGTCTCATTTCACCTGCTGCCATCCTGCCTATCCATCCCATCCTGCTTCCTGTCCCACTAAAATCTCCTGAGCAATTACTACCCCTAAGAAATGAGCCATTTCCACAGGCAGAAACAACAGGGAGCCCCAGTGGAAKRGTCTTCCCTCCTTCCCTCCCTGCCCTCAAAGCTCACTTGGCCAAGGCACCCCATCCACCACTCCAATCCCACTGCAGAGGGAGAGAAGCTCTGCCAGTGAAGCCAGCTGCTACAGCCAAATACACCACTGCTCCCTTTGRTAAGCAAACTCCTGTTTCCCCATGGATCATGATYCTGGCCACAGCTYTGTGGTCCCTATTCCCCACTCTCCYCCYGGGCGCTGCAGATGCTGCTCCTCACCAGCAATCCAGGTCAGGGGGTCATGTGCCATCAGAGCCCATGAAGAAACACTTCTGAAAACTGGGCAGGTCCCAGCCATCCTGGAGATGTCCTGTCAGGCYCTGGCTCTCCAGGAAGACCACAGAAAAGTTTATCTAAGCAGGGCAAACTGAAATGTCACTAAAATGTGGTGACATTGCACAGAAACCTCTAGGAAAGTATAAGTAATAAATCCAATCTCAAATCACATTATTCTGGTGCTTTGACCTTGGCTGCTGTCCCAAGAGTCTTCCAAAGTACAGCAAAATTAACTTTTACATATTAGCGAGGTGACTCTCTGCTCCTTGCAGAAACACAGCAACACACAGAGACAGAACTAGTGAATGGCTGATGGGATGTCTCAGGGGTCAGGGCGTGTGACAGGCAGTGAGCAGAGGGGGAACACTGAGACATTTCCTTTGCTAAAAGCAGCTCTCCAGGCACTGAGTCAGTAGGACTGAGCTTATGATGCCCAGACCAGTGAAAAGCTGATTCCATGTAATGAAAAACAGCCACGTGCAGATCAGGCTTTTGACTAGACACTCACTCATGGTCAGTGTTTTATAATTCACCTTTTATCCTCAAAACAATTGTGGGCACTGTATTTTTACACACCCTGTAGTAACACAGGGCCATGCTAGTGGCATACTGAACACGTATGAAGTGCTACATTTTGGARCACATTTTGCACTTCTAAATCCCTCAGACACTTTCAAAGATCTCTCCACCATCATGCCTTTAAGCTGAAGCCAGTGCACACAATTCAGCTGTTGAAAGAACAAGCCAGGATCCAGGGTTTCTGTCCTGACTCACACAGCAAGCCTTGTGCTCAGGCTGTTTCACCTCTCCCTGCAGATGAGGTGTACCAGGGTGTAAAAGCAGGATCATAACTGCCTCCAAGCTTACACACAGAAGCTGAAAAGCTTTAGTTCTCTGCAAGAGACTACATAATTGCCTGCATAAGGATTTTGAGGCAGGACTGACTGAAGGATGTTTCAGTTTCTCTCCAGAGAGACAGGAGTGGGTGCACACACACAAAACCTACGTGTGTCTGCATGAGATGAATATGCTCTTGCTTAAGTTACACATTTATTATTCACTAAACCTAGTAAAAGACACAAGTGACACTAAAGTTTGTCTCTGACACTGAGCAGCTGCCACAGTTGTTATGGTCATCAGGGTACCCACAGCTCCTACTTGCTTCTGCCGCAGGAGATGGGATTGTAACGATTTTAATGATCAGACAAGAAGGAAGCAGGAGGAACCAGAGAATTTGCCATACAGCAAGAGAAGGTGCAAGATGATGTTCAAAGACTGMAAAACTGTTGTTTGATGATTATTGAGAGACTGAAGGCTGTTTTGCCTTCCTCCTCCTTTCAGTGTGCAATTGTAGGTATGGTAGAAACAAGGAAGCATTTTTTTCATGGCAAAAAAAAAAAGTCAAGCAAACAAAACTGATTTCTAATTCAGCAAGTCAGAAGAGAGAAACTTTTGGCTGTGTGTTAATGAGGCTGCTGCTGTGACTTCAGTCAACAGAAGAGCATAATTATTTTTTAGTGAAAGTATTAGAACATCAGACACTGAAATATCAAAGCTTTGGAGATGTGTGTGGCTTGGATATTGATTTGCTTGTCACCTCCATGCAGTCAGTGCAGATGAGGCAGGGGTTACTCTGTAGTTAAGTGTAGCTCACTCCTTTCCTCCCAGCTTTGGTAGCTGGCCCCAAAAAAAGGTGTCACCCATTGTCTTCCCATTCTAAGTGACTTCATCTTGGTTTGAATGAACCACTTTTAACACCTCTAAGTGTTGAACAGCTAGGTGACTGCCTCCAGTGCCAGGGTAGGGGCCAACAAAGCAAGCTGCAATGAACTAGGACAGGGAAAACAGGTGTAAAAACACTCCATTGCTCCAGCAGCAGAAGCCTTTGGGAAGAGCAGCAATAAAATCAGTTTAGGGTTATTCCTCAGCCTTCAGTCTTGGGGCAGATTTCATTACCTATTTTTACTTTGAACTTGAAATAAGTAAATTACTCGGTTCTGTCATTCTCTCTCCTCACAGCAGTTTATAAACCCTAAGTCATAGTGTTTGCAAAGCAGTCAGCAATTCCCAAAGGAAAGTACCACTGAAAGGCCAGTGAGCAGCCTCAGCCAGTGCTGTCATGGAGCACMAGGAGTGCAGACACAGAGCAGAGGGAGCAGCAAGAGGGGAGCCCAAGGGCCATCCTTCCCCAGCCCCTTSCCTGACTGAGGGATGCTCAGCTTGCCACGATACAGTTCAATATTCAGAAGGTCACGGTTTCAACTTTTGCCTCAGGCCTCCCAGACTCCTTGGCACAGCATTTCAAATTGCATTAGTTTGGGAGAGAGGGAAACAAAAAAAGTTACAGTTTTCTCACAGGCATTGCTTAAAATAGAAAGCAAACAAATGTCATCGCTGACATGCACAGCCCTGGAGACAGCAGTGAGATGCACAGACACAGACAGATGCATGCGACTGGCCCCTGTGCCTGATTAAACCTACAAYTCTTTAACTATCAGCCCAACATTTYATACACWGAAAATGTTTTTTTAATATCAGATTATGGAAGATAATTAAACAGCTTTCCACTTGCATGCTGGGCCATTTAGTGAACAATATGAGTACTGTGGTGGTTTGCTCTCAGTTTTCCACCACTTTCTTTTCCACTGTCTCCTATGTAATTTGTTCTGTCTGGCTGTTTCAAAGCACATCTTTATGATGGCCTTTTACTCTATTCAAATCACCATCTGTTTGTTTCATTAGCAGTCTCACTTGGGGGGTGGGGTGTGCTTAGGAGGTCATTCAACATTTCAAAATTAAAAGCTTGGAACTAATATTCTTCAACTAGAAAATGATAAAGTGCTGCTCTTTGGCATTTTCCAGAAGCTTGTCTCAAAGCAACYCAGTGCCATTTTCTTGACACTTTCCCCTTTTCTTTTACCTTAACTGAGAATCACTGCAGACTAAAGACTAAATGCTTCACACAGTTCAAGGAAAGGTTGCTAAATAATCACGTTAATACTCCACAGGTCCATTTACTTATCTGAGCACATGGCTCTCAGCTAAGAAGTGTGATGTCACTGGATACAATCCCTGTCCCCGAGAAACACCAGATCCTTCTACCGTGCCTTCAGTGGGGTCAAATCCAACCAAGAGTGCTCTAGGTCTGCACTTCATGAGCCAGCAACATGTCTGATGAATGAGAGAGCTGCCACACAGCTTATCTAGAAAAATGCACAAYGCTGAAACATAAGCAGGCATAAAGAGGGAAGCGTTTGTCACCCACAGCGCCGGTGTCACATCAGAGACAAAGGATCATTTTTCATATTGCTACCAGGGAATGCAAGCTTGTTGGGACATGATGGCAACTCATTGATCTTGGAGAAAATTCTGAGTAATTTCTTGCTGAACCAGAGGGGGAGCAACAAATTCAGCTTCATGTCTTCATGCCCGCCTTGTTCTGCAGCACAGGATGAAAAACAAGCCCTGCTGGAGAATGAAAAGGAGACTATTGCATTGAATTTGATTATATTGCCTTGTGTTTGATTTTTGGGTGATGTRGGTAGGCTGCAGGGGGAAAAGGAAGATCAGGCAGACTAGAAACACGAAGGGTCACACAGTGATTTGTTTATTCACTGGGTTATTAACTCAGCAGCAACCATCTGAGATGTTTTATTGGTTTAGAACCTGGTTTTGAAAGGTTCTTCTTTAAGCTGTGACTCCTAGGCTTACCAGACTACAGCTGGAGCTATTAATTTCCCACTGGRAAAAACAAGACACTTGAAAAACACAAGCACATCGTAACTAATGTACTGCTCATCTGTCTGAATCCAGGKTCCTGCTTACAGAGAAGAACACTACCCCTTGCATGGGCTGTTTGCTGAAAATACAGCTGCATTAGGATGAGTGGTGCCTCAGATGYCAGGCATGTCTGGAGTTACCAAACCATCACCAGTGTGCTGCTAGGGAGAGCCTTTCCCACCCCACCACTTCAGAAAAGGGACACTTAGTTGCTTCTTCCCACTGGCTACCTAAAGACAGTGAGCAGAGACCCAAGTAGCTGGTCAAGCCACAACAGTGCAGCCAGACCTTCTCCATGATGGCAAGCTTTGGGACAAAATTACCAGGAAYAGTTTCAGCAACTGGGCAGCCACAGGAYCAGGGCAGTGATTGTCCCCTGTACTGGGCACTGGTGAGGCCAAATCTYAAGWGCTGTGTCCAGTTTKGGGYCCCTCACTGCAACAAAGACATTGAGGTGTTGCCRTGTGTCCAGAGAAGGGCAAGAGCAGAAAGAGACAGGGTCTGGATCACAGGTCTTGTGAGGAGCAACTGAGGGAGCTGGAGGTGTTTAGCCTGGAGAAAAGGAGAGTCTCTACAGTTGCCTGAAAGGAGGTGTAGCCAGGTGGGCTTTGGCCTCTTCTCCCAGGTAACAAGKGACAGGATGGGAGGAAATGGCCTGAAGTTGCGCTAAGGGAGGTTTAGATTGGATATTAGGCAAACGTTTGCCTGTGAAAATAGCCCATGAAATTTCAGGTTACTCTAATTCCTTGAATYCCATTCCATCAGCTGGGCACTGTAAAGCAGTCGTGTAAGCTGAAGAGAAACATGGGCAGAAGGCAGTCTGCAGACTGAGAATGCACAGGAGCACAGACCTTCACCAAAGGGACATGTAATATGAAGCTGACAGGAGAGATCTAACCACAGGCACGAGTAAAATCCAAAATTCTTCAGGGCATCTTAATAACTCTCAGACTAAACACAGATAAAGGCAGACAGATCCTTTAGCGTTTTCCTAACAGTTGACAGTGGTGAGGGAAAGCCTCCTCATAGCCTCAGGGATCCTTCATAGGTGACTGATGGTGTGTAGTCATACACTCTGCAAAGAGTACAGCATAAGCCTGTTTCCAGATGACAGTTCACGTTCTTATCCCCCTTCCCCTTCATTTCCTCCCCTTTRCCTTTCGACCTATCACAGTCCATTTGGTAAAAATGATCAGGGCTGCCTCTGTTTAAAGAGATACTTAGATCCCATAATGTGGTTTAAGGGCTTTCAGACAGACAAGACATGCTCCTGGGGCTGCCACAGAGGCTYAGCTACCATCCTCAGTCACTGTGAGAGGGCTGAAGTCCAAAGCCCTTGTCTTGAGCATATCTAGCAATCCAAGATTTCCCCCCACACAGATCCTTGACAGTGGCTACAGGCAATTGCAGAATGCCAAATCAGACTGCATTCACTGAAATAAATGCCTTTTTCTTCAAAGGAATGTGAAACCCTTGGACGTGCCTGTGCAGGCATTCCTGCGTCACTGGGAAGTGATGAATAACCCCTGGAGCTGCTGGTGCTACCAGTGCACTGTGCAGCAGGATTAACCCCACTCTGCTCACAGTGGGGYTATAAGGCTCAATACCCAGCAGCTRAAGGGAGGCTCACCCTGACACAGTGGTCTGGCCTTCAGCTCTCACCTGAGCTGGGATCTCACCATGCACATGGCACACACACACCCCAGGAAAGAAACCAAGAGCAGGGGCTGCCTGGATGGGGTAGCAAGCAGCAAAGCTATTAGCACTCCAACCATCCCCCTTTTCCTCCCCAGCCACAGCCTCATCCTCTTAGGGTTTTGGATTTGGTCTTTTGTCTTGGTGTCACACCACACCTTCTCCTTAGAGCCCAGAGCAGCTCAAAGCCCATCTCGCTGAGCACAGCAAGCGTTTCTCCAAACTGCACCTGGCCCTGAGCTGGAAACAGCTCCTCTGCTTACTTCATCAGATTAAACACAGAACATGCTATCAGCACATTTGCAGGCTCCTAATATCTTTGCTGGTAGGTTTTAATGGCCTCAGGTCTTCTAAGGCATTTCATTCATCTGGTGACTGTCAGGCTGCAGGAGCACCGGGGTGCTCTCCCCACACATCCCCTTCCTCAAAGCAGAGATAAGAGCACARCTATTTTAAAAGCAGGAGGTGAGATGAAAGCACTCACTTTAGTTAGGATGCTGCTGCCATTCCATAATTAACTTCACCTAAATTTTCAAAGGAAGAAAAAGAAGCCATTCAAAAATAATTTTGAATCACTCTCTCRCCCACGTTAGCCATCTTGTTCTTGATATCAAGAAAAGAAAGTGGGGACTTCTTTTATTTTTTTAATAGTATTACCCTTCAAAGCACTGTYTTGAGCTAATTTTTCAAATGCCAGCATGAAAGGCAGCCAGGTCACACTCTTCTCTCTGTAGTTCCTTGTATCACTTTGAGCTACCTATAAACTCAGGGTCAAAATGACATTTTCCCCTCCCACCTCCTCTCCCTCCTTTCACCAGTTCCATAAAGCAGAAAATGTTGGTGCCAGACACCTGACAAAGTGTTCCTTCAGGGCCTGTAGTAACCTGTGGCCCTCCTCTCCAAACACTGTAATCCCAGCGTGCACCTTTAAACCAGCACATTATTTACAGCAACCCATTTCCAGTGCAACCCCCCAGCTTCCTTCTGGGAAACATTCACAGGCCACGTATTTGTTATCCTACAGCCTTCCTCTGCAGAAACCTACAGAAATACCTACAGAAATACCTACTTACATTAAGAACCTTGTCCTACAGCAAAATCCTCCTCCATGTGAAGAGCCATACAGAGTAACTGTTTCAATGAGTCTTCAGAAATAATACCTACAAGTCAGAGGAGATTAAGGAATTCAAACATTTGTTCGTGATTTTTTGATCACTGGAAGATTTTTTTTTTTCAGAAAGAAAAAGAACTTGAAACAGGTACCTGCCTGTCCAAACTTACCTTTTTTTTCCCCTCCTCAAATCTGCAAAAAGTCTTCTGTTAAACGGAACGGATTTAAAAGATTTCAAATATATAGATAAAACATTATCCAGTGGTCAGGAAGCTGSATCTTCAAAGTCAGGTTCTGTTATTCCTGAAACTTTTGATGTCTCTCCCTGTCTCAGGTGTCACTACATAAAAACCAATGCAAATCTTCCTCCTATCCCTGCAATGGATAAAAAGGAAGTGAGAGTGATTAGTTGCTTTAGGAACATGACGTAAACAAAACAGCCAAAGGATTTCTATGTAGCTTCCCAAAGGAAGCTGACACATACTCTAGAATAATKTTCACATATTTCAGGTATCAGATACCAGACAGAGCAACTCATATTACCAAACCTGAAACAAMCATTGCTTTCTCCTGTGAGTGCTGAACTTGCAGCTCCTCTTGGGAACACAGTGCAGGAATTTCTAACCCTGAGGTGAAGCCAGCTCCTRGAGACTGGCCTTGCTGATGAAGATCTGCTGCATCTCTCAGATGCACAGGTTTGTTGCTTTTTTCTTTCCCTGTAGAAATTCAGGTGCAATTTTATTTTATGTAATTCATGTCTTAACCAGCATATCTAACACAACACCTTGCAAGTGGATTTGTAAGCTAGCTCCTTTATTTCTGAAGCAAAGCACTCTCCAAAGTCGCTTTGGGTAATTCATTGATTCTGCTAACTCTGCTCTGTACAGACTGCCAAGGGAGAACAATAAATACAGCAACAGATGCATGGAGAATTTTTGCTCTTGACTATGCATCGTATTTGGGTAAACAGAAATTACCAAAAGAGCAGCCAAATATCAACCATACTTCCTTAGTCTGCAAATTCACTTATTGTGCAGCATTTAAATTTTATACATATACATGTATACCCTTGTCCTCTCCTTACCCCACACCTCTGCAAGAYAGTGCTACTTTGGATGCAGCGTTGGGTGAGGAATGTCTGGAATRTTTTCTGAAATAACTCTTGTCACAAACAAATGAGAAAAAAAATCCACTCTGTCAAACACAACATCATACTTCTTCATCACTATGCTGTAGCAAGACTCGCATCTGTCMAGGAAATAGCAGGTATTCCAAATAAATGTAAGAGACTCAGATCCAATGAGTCAAATTGATGGTGTGGGTGCTGCTCTAGAAAAGTGAGAGGTTTAGGTGAAGCCAAGCTGTTACTCTTGTTGTTTCTGCACAGGTGAATGTTACTGTACTTTGGTGCTGAAAAATGATGCTGGTTTAAAATTGAAGGAGTTACAGGCTGTGGTATCAAATCATGAGAGATGAAAGGTTTTATCTGAGGGTAACTAATCAGAATTAACCTCAGGTAAGACAAGACTAGGAAAAAAAAAAGAAAAAGCCACCTGTAGAGTGGCTTTTGGGAAGCACATAGGAAGTGATGGTCCCAAATCAGTTCTCAGAGAATGGGGGTCTTCTGCATGGTATCCAGCATCAAAGCAACTGCATGACTGAAACACTTGGTACTCATTCCCACAGAAATGCTAAGGGGGTCAGATCAGACCCAAAACTGCTCTACCTCATCTTCTCCAGTGGTTCCCGCAGTAAGACTGTAAGGAATACTACTGGAATTTCGGGAAGCAGAGAATCATGTTTATCTATTCACAGTATGTTTGGCAGGTAAACAGAAAAGCTAATTCCCTAGAGAGATCAATCCAGTACTTTTCCAAAGTGCTTTCTGCAATATGCATACCCTCAACTTTGCTTTGAAAAGCAAAGAGTGGTGAATTTCCACATGAATATGTCTTTGCTTCAATTAATAACAGCACATCATTTTGGACAACAGCTCCCCAAACAGTGTAAAGCTGCTTAGTTCTTTCTCCAACAGATAACTGAGGCTGACTGATTAACAGACTGCTTGTAAACCATCAAGAAAAGATGCTGCTCTCAGAAATCACTGCTATCCATTTAATTTTTAGAGTGTAAAAATTAGGATCTTTAAACAAATCAGAGAGAATAAAAAAGATTCATTAGGGATCTTAGCTGGAAAGTATAGTATTTATTATCAACACTTTTTCAAGCGTAGCTCTTGCTGGGATGTGACTGTATGAGGCAGCTCTGAGACCCCAATATTCCCTCCCCTGCGGAGAGCCCATTGTGGCAGCTTCCATAGCTCCATCTGCCTTGTGCCACTGGTGTYAGATTCTGGATCCACAGCTATTTTGGGGCAGTTTGCCAGCACCAAAGAAAGATTTCCATCTTGGAGAACAGTCATGAAAGTGGAATATGTCAACCTCTGTACTTATATTCAGCTATTTGGACATAACATCTGAATAAGTTCTCCTTAGTCTGAGAAAATATAACATCAGGACTGCTTCTTACAGCAATCCTTCGAGTGACAGGATTTTGACAAGAAGTGCACCTGGGTTTGGYTCCCCTGCTTCAGATCCTCATCTTGATAGCATCAACAGGATGGCAAAATGAGAAGTTATGAAATTMGGCAATTTTCATTTGTATAAATATGGAGACATATGGATCAGTGTATTTTTATAAGCACAGGTACATGTGGGTTTCCAATATCACGTTGTTTTAAAACTCACAAGGAGTTAACAAAACTTAACATGGAATGCAAAAGAAGTAGGAAGCCTCATGTAGGAGGCTATAAAACTGTAACAACTGAGACTTCATGAGACAGGGATGTGCTCACTTGTGAACAGTATTAAAACACCAATTTTATTCAGGAATACAGAAWACATTTTTGAAGATTTCCAGTTTACAAAAGTTTAAGACAAGATTGGCTTTCAACATATAACCTCCCTTAAAACATTTAAGTAACTTCTCCATTTCAAGTTGACAAAACCCCTCAAATAGAAAAGAAATTTAGAAAGAAATAGAAAAAAAATTTAAAAAAAAGGAAAAAGGAAGGCCACAGTCCTGTACTGGGATACATTCAGGCAGCATCCAGCACAGTATTGAAATTCTTTCTGCAGTCTATAGTTTAGTCCATGGGTGTAATATAACCTTGTGTTGATAAAAAAATATTGCAGATCTAGTAAGAACTGCAAGAAAAGCCCTTGTCTTACCATTTTAGTTCCAGGCATTATATGCAAAGTAGCTTCCAGTAAGCAACARTTAAAAACAGTACTTGTCATTTGATCACCACATTAAAATACAGCATTAAATTTTTTCTTCATTTATACAATTTTAAATATTCATTAAAAACCAGAATCAGTGTCCCTCCATCCTTTTCATCGTTAATAGTTTTYCTTATCTACTAAAACCATTTGTCTTTGCTAAGATGTCTAAAAGTAAAGAGCACAAGATTAACARGCTGCAGCATTAATTAAAGTGAGAGTCATCTCTTTCTCCACTCAGTTTCTTAATCTATCACAAGGGCCCTATTAGCTGTATCAAAGTGAAGTGCTGTAAATAAAACTGATATGGCTTAAAAGTAGAGAAAAAGGAATGCAGAGTTATTTAAAAAYTGCGATGCAGTCAGTGCTGTTGTGTATGCCACTGCAGACAAGAGCCAAGAGACTTCTACACAGGCTCACTTTCAAAAGCATTACTGACAGTTTTCCACTTCAGAAGCAGAGACATAGATGGTAATTTGCCTTACAAGGAACTTCAGATTACTATCAAGTGGAATCACTAATGGCTTAATKTTACATACACAGYGCTCTGATTTCAGCAAAGGWYACAGAWTTTTATTTATTTGTTTTTAAGTGACCTTCTTTCCAGAAGACCTTCRTTTACCTCAAGTAGTCATTTCTTCAAACTCTTTTGTTCAAATAAATTAATAGCCATACTGAGGAGAACTACTCAATACAATGGTCACCATTCAGTACTGATGTGGAAATAGAATTTGGCTCTGAAACAAAACTTAAATTGATTTTACTTTTGTAAGAATGGGTCTTTCAAATCACATCAATTTGTTTATAAATATTAAGTAGAAAAGAAAGCTCTTCGACGACTAACATCAAACTAGAAAGTTAAGAACAATTGCAAACAATAGGATGATCAATTCCAATTTTACCTGCTACTAAAAAGAAACCCTACTATGTGGTATTGGATGAACATTTAACTATAGCCTTACAAGCTGCAGGATTTTCAATGAAATATTTAATTTCATCAGCACATTTCTCAGGGATTCCACTGAATAATGCAGCGTAGCACTGTATTAACACACTAGAAGTGACACATCATAAACAATTTCTGTGTGATACTATAGCAGTTTCCAAAGAAACCAGCCTAGCAAACCTGTTCTACAAACCAGAAAACTGGAGCAAGATGAGCCAYCCCAAATTTTCTCATGTGTTTTTGGAACAAGGCACTGAACTGTTGCAGTCCTCAAAGTTCAGTGATCCCCATGAGTAACAATGAAGAGGAAGACAAGACTTGTCACTCTTTTTGGATCTCTAGATAATAACATTTAACAACACCCAGAAATGCAGGTAACAGTCTCTTCAATCAACATTCAAACAGAAAGGCACAATCTCTTTTTAATTTGTGTTCTCAAAAACTAAAAGGTTCCTATACAAAGATAAATACACCCTTAGCTGGAAGGGAAAACACACCATTTAGAATGTTTTTCTCCTTTTTTTTTTAATAAAGTCCAAATGGATTATCTTAATGCAAAAGTTACATGAATATATACAACCTGAAAGAGTATTTATATATAWATATGTACATATATGACAGTGACTGACACAGAAGGCAGAAGAAACAGGCTATATTCACTCTTTTCCCACTTCTCAGCAACACACGGCAATGTTTTTCAAATGCCATGGGCACGTAATGTTTGGTTTGCACACACTGGTGTCTTAGAATACACATGGTGAAATTCAATCCCCTGTGGAAGGCTTGTTTGAGGGATATTGGACACAATGATTTAGTTTCACTAATACAGCCTTAGGCCACTTTAAAATTAGAATGATATCTAATTCCAATAAAACTACTGCAAACTCTTCAATGGTATGTTTGCAAGACCAATATAAAGTTTCTAAAACTGTGACAGAAAACCATTAAGGTTAATTCTGATACAGGATAACATAGCTCTCTTACAGAGGCCAAGCAGAACCTTAATAAAAGGCAAGAGGGACAGTGGGGTCCRGGGATCACAAGAGATGCCCCTGCACCCACCTGTACTATTACCTCATTCATGTATTTGAGTCTTATCTACCTTTAAAATAAAGAGTAACTGTCTGCTGTGTGACAATGACAACAGCAAGCCTATGACCTTGGTCAGTCAGTAATAAAGCTCAATCCTCCTTTGTGCAGGACAGCATAATTACATGGCAGTCAGCTTCCTTCACTTCCTTAAAACAGCAAGGTCTGTTAAATGACATCGATCTTTTACACAGAAGGAGTGGGAAATGTGGGATAGATAAATATAAATAATTTTGAAGGCAAATTTCTCCTTGGGCAAGAGGAAGACACTGCATTGCTTCCTGTACACTGAGCACAAGCATGGCACTGCAGTGGCATTTAAATTCACAGCTTCTCCCCTTTTGCCACTCTGAAAACCTTCACCTCTGAGGTGCTTTCACCAGGGTGATTCAAGGTGCATTGAAACACATCTGACTGGAGGCCATTACAAGACTTAGGGCAGAACAGACACAAATAATTGTGCTTTTCTGCAGAAGCTAGAATTTCAAGCAAATGAAAGTGAATAATGCTAACTCTGTAAAAACCAGTGAGTTTATCCAAAATGAAACTTGGACAGTTTAGAGTTCTTGTGGTGCAGTAGAACACATGTGATRCACTACGTACATACCTACACATGGTATTACACACATGTATCCATGCATGTACACATACATGCTGCAGATGGGATGACAAGCCCAACACCTTGCCCTGCATGACCTGCTTTCAGGTATTTTACAAATACAACAAACTAATCATTGACATTAAAGCTTTCTGTTAGGTATTTGCCTCACACCAGTTTTGGTGTTGAAGCTGGAACAATTTGGGATTTTGTTTTGTCGTTTAATTGCAGGGGATTAAGAGGGAACACATGGAGTAATGTTTTGCCACACAGGAAAAGAAGTCTTTCTGTTGTTTGAGAAGCTTCAGTGCCTCTGTACTCAGCCCTGATGTTTGAGCCAGGCCTGCCTTTGTGGTGTTGCTGAGACAACCCATRCAAAATCTGGCCTACATACTGGCATCTGGGAAAAAAAGCCTTGCTTAGTTAGAGTTGCTGCATCCTCACAAACTCCTTCACAGTGAGAATGTTCCACGCCATGCAGAGAAGGCGTGTCAAGTAGGAAATTTTCTATGATTTGGGCCCTGCCAGGTAGCCAGCGTTGGGCACCAGACCTCCAAGCAGAATGAGTGCCTCTCATGTGCTTCAGTGACCACCAGTTGGCACCAAACAGTAAGAAGAAACACCTCCCACGTCGACAGGATGGAAGGCAGTCTGAAAACAAAGTCCTTCTGGMACAGTTCTCATGCACAACTTCTGTATATATTATACACACACATATATACATTCATATACAGTAAGCAGTCCAATAAATACATAACATCAGCTCTTTCGACAAAGCACTGATGTTTCTCTTACTTGTCTAAACCAGAACTTGTTCACATAAACACTGTGGAGAGCTGATGTGACTCTAGGTTTAGCCCTCACTGCTCTGCCTTGGATGACTCCAAAAGGCTGAGCTCAGACATTAATTCAGTGTGAATTGAAACCAAGTCATAATTCAGGCACATGTCCCCATGAAATCTATTAGTCCCAGCAGATTAATCCACACAGACACAGTAAATGCCTTCCTGCCATCCCAACCACTGGAGCAGTTACACTTCTCTTTCAGCAGTGTGGCTGACCAGAGAATCACTCTGATCTCCTGTCCTCTCCAGAAGAGTTCTGTGCCCATCCATGCTGCCATGGAGATCTCTTGTCCAGCTGTCAGATGTGCCCACTGGACTTTCTGCCATGGGAGTGTCTGTGCTGGCCAAGCTTCCCGAGCGGGAGCGGTACGGAGGAAGGTCTGGCTGGTTAGGGGGCTCAGATTCAGAGCAGTAAGGMGGTGGAGGAAGGTCAAACCAAGGAGGCCTGCTGAAAGACACACAACACAGTAAGAAGTTACTGAAGACCACRGGACAGAAGATAGTACATGCTATTCCAATTATGAAAAAATATTTCTTAGCTTTTCAATTATGACACATATCAAGGGATCTCAGACCTGCCTATATTATTCAGGTAATTTTGAAATACCCACACCACCTCTGGGAAACCAAGTTTCTGGCCAAGGTGCAACATAGTAATTACAACCTGTTTAACAATCCACACGTTGAGTTAGACAGCTATGCAGTGCCAACAAAGCTGGGTCACAGACAGCTATGCAAGAAGTAAAACCCTTTCCTCTATAACATTTACACCACAGAAAACTCTTTAAAAGAAATAACATTATGTGGTGGATTTACACCTATAGACGATGACGTGAACAGAAGAAAGCTCCAAAGAAACCTCCACTAAGTGACAGAGATTAATGGCTTACAGTCTATGAATAAATAACAAACTGAGTTCTCCACACTGACAAATCACTTGGGCTGTCACGAGATCACATGCAGAGCAACTGCTAAGTAGGCACAGACAAGATGAGTACTGCATTCAGGAAAACTCTTCTCAGTGGTTCTGATAGCAAGCACGTAAAGGCACTGAAGGGTTGAGCATACTGATAACAGGCCCTGGGAGCAATTAGCTCCAAAACTGCTGATGGTTTTATCAGCTCAGGCAAGAAGTGATTACAATCTGGACAACTGCTCATTTAGTTATCCTTAATAATGAAAAGGCATCATTATTATGAAAGTCACCATTAAGACGAGGGATGTGCAGCCAAAAGCAGCAGAGAACAGGAATTTACTATTATTCTTAAATCCCAGGTCGTACTAAAAATACCAACATGGTGATTGTGAACAATCTAAATTGYTAAAGATCATACCATGTCCTTTTTATGTTGAGGGGATGTCTGTTTAGAAGTTTTGTTTGGAAAGACAGAGGTTAAAAGGAAGGTTAATTATCTTCAAATAAAACCAGTGTTGTAAGTACTAAAGCATCAAAAACCAAGCCACACCCACACCCCAAACTTCAAAGTACTTTCAGCTATTTAAATTGAGTTCTCTCCATTCCCGAGTCCTGTTCTTTTCTTCTCTTGGTAAAGGGCAAGCAGTGCAGAGCAGAAGAAWGATACAATTTCTTACACAACTGAAGAACTCTCTCACCTTTATATACTTTAAATGAACAGGGAAATATTTTTTCATTACGATGAYCTACAACTTGGCTGGGTTTTTTTGGTAAAACTCCAAGTTCAGTTTACACATTTGGTCCTGGACTGGCACAGGATATCACTACCATACAAGTGATACATTCTCCTGCCATTCTCAAAATTTTACTACCAACATGTGCTAAGAAAACATGACTTAAGTTTGCCTCAAAACCCTTTAACACCAGTAACAATAAAGGGATCTGACGACCATGAATTATTTTGTTTACAGAAGAAGCTCAAATTTACTGAAATTTGACCCTATGCAGGCGACAGCACAACACTGGACTTGTGTCTCAAGCAGCACTAAGTGGGGAGCAGCAGCACCGTTTACCAGAGCTGCAATCAGCAGTGTGACGCTTTGGTGAGTCCCGGCTCAGCTCTGTCCGTACCTTTGGTCGAGCACAGCCTCTGAATAGGACGGTGGGGAGTCCAGSTCCACGGGCCGGTGGTAGGGCTGGCTGGCCATGTACTGGATGCCGTTGTTGACGTTGTAGGTGACGCTGCAGTGGTGGGGGTGGTCGAGGACCACCAGGCGGGACAGCAGCACGGGGTGCTGCAGGCGATGCACCGGCAGCGTCATCAGATTGTTGCGCTTCCGCTGGTGGTGCAGCACTAAGGCCAGAAAGGCCACCACGAGGACGAAGATGACAGAGCTGCCAATGATGGCGTAGGTAATACTCGGGTAGTAAAGCAGCTGATTTTCCGAGGTCACATAATCTTGGCCGCTCCCTGCCTCTGCAAGACATAAGRAAAAGGAAGCCTGAGATCGGTTTCCATACAAAACTGCTTTTGGCTTTTGCTGTGTTTTCTACCAAGGGTGTGTGACAAAAAGTTTTCTTTTTTCCTTCACATTGTGAGAAATGATCTTATTAAAAGCATAAAAATGCAGACTGGAGATTGGCAGAGTATCCCTCAGTCCATCCCCATCCACAGTAAGTGCCAGCACACAAACTACTAAGGAGAGACAAACTAAGAGGAAAATACACATCATATCATATATACACATGATAAAGCATGAGCATTATCATGGGATAATCCCCAAACCCTAACTAACAGTCWTAACTTTTGTCTCCAGAGGTGAGACACCCAGTTCCAAGCCATAACCACAGTACCTCAGCTATACCCAGCAAATCTCACTAGAATCAAAGATGTCAAAGGCCCAATACTTAATTTTTTTTTTTACTTTACAGTCCCCTGATACCATTTAAGCCCCATGTTCACAAGGTCATGCAGCCATTAAGCAATATTTTTTGGGGAAGCAATTTCTCTTTCTGTGCAGCCTGTAAATCCTTATAGCCTCAAAGAAGTTATTCTGACTTTCATCTACATCAAGAAAAAGATGAGGCTGAGTGCAAACCAAACCAAAAAAGCAGAACCCAAATTCACACCATTACAAGAGCATGATCCATCCAAATTCTTAATTTCCTACTGCAGAAGGCTGGCACAGTAAGTCTTAGCATATGATTTTTCTTTCCTTCCCCATCAAGCAAAACTGCTTCTTATCATTCAGAATTGYAACAGAGACACTAATATATTTCTCTAACAACAGATAATTAAATATACACTGACTGTGCCCAGTATAAGAGAAGAGCTTTACTTATGCACCCATTGTTCTCATCAAGATGCTTTAGGTATCTCTCTCAATATTTGATTTTAGTAGTTCATTTCCACGGTTAAACCCCCAACCATAATTTCCAGCACCACTAAAAACACCTTCTGCATTTGTTAGTAAGATAACATAAAAYGGTTAATGCTTTAAACATCTCCATTTTAAAGCACTTAGTGAGGATGACACTTTCGTGAGGATGAGATAGGAAAAAAAAAGACAGAACAGAACAAAGAAAAATAACTTMTTCACKATGAGAGTAGTGAGGCACTGGAATAGGTTGCCCAGAGAAGCTGTGTGTGTCCCATTCCCGGAAATGTTCAAGGTCAAGCTGGAACAAGATAGTCTTTATGGTCCATTCCAGCCAAAATCATTTTGTAATTCTGTGCTTATTGGTCCTGCTACCTAAACTATGAAAACAACCACTCAGATAGAACTATTCTACTGATGATGCCACTATAACCACACATCAGAGCCTTGCAGGTGAGCTGCAAGCCACTGACTTTTCTTGATACTTAGTGTAACAATCCGGGAGGATCCTTGCTAACTTTATTTCCCCATGTAACTGTGCTAGAGAAGACAGAGATCACTGTTTGCAGTCAACASTGGGTCTCTGGCTCACTCAGCAAAGTCTGCATGAGGAATGTAAATGAAAGCAGAAGGAAGGAAAGGAATTGACATGCATTAGTAATTTTAATTATAGCTCATCACATATTACTCTGGCTCTTTTAATACACTCCCTAAATTCAACAGCTGAGAAATGAATTCATGTCACATAGCACAGACAAGGGCCAGCACAGGAAAGATAATGACAAGCAAATCATTTTTATGCATTCATCAAGAAGTTTATTTGCAAGGACTGACCCACGGATGAATACCACTACCTGCAGCAAGTGCAAGGAAGGTAAATGTATCATGACATCCCAGTAAAACACCACAAGACCCTCATTCAACTTGACTCACTGGTTGCAGTTCATTGGCATAAGGCTGAAAACAGGATGCCTTTGCAGACTTGATGAAACCTAATTAGTTACCATGGAGTCATTCTGCAGCATCACAGTCCCTTCTCTGTCTAATTTCCACCTTACTAAAAGGGAAGAAAAATGAGAGAAGTGAATYATACATCAACTTTTTTCCCAAACTTCTTAAGTTATCCACCTGTTWAGGAGAGCATCTTTAGGTCACGCATGAAACAGTTCTACAAATCAAAACAGATTAGCCATACAGCTGAAGAAAAACWACTTTGTCAAAAGTCAGATGGGATCGGATGACAAACTTCAAGACAGTATGAAGCACAACATGTTTTACCTGGTTTTACAATCCTTTTCATACAACAACCATGGACATATTTTGCAGAGATGTGGGATAACTTTGCAGTTAACATGCTGTTTTGGAGATGTGCGATTTCTGTGCCTAATGAAATCATTTATTTACCAGCAACTTTATCCCATTTCAGGTGTTTAKATCTGTTTCTTGTGTTCTCATCTAGTTCAATGTCTCTCTGAAACCCAGAGCAATCTAGGGGCATGCCTGCAGATCTGTGTAGAGCCCTCTGAACCAGAGGCAGAGCCATTAGGGTGCTGTTTAGAACAGTGCTGTTGGGTGAATCTTTGAACCAGAATGACTTGAATGGCCAACACAGCAGTATTGCATGTGGGATTGGAATTGACACCTCCATCAATTCTGCTAATTCTAGCCCATGTGTCTCTAACACAAAGCTGSAGAGGAGAACAGGTATATCCTGTGAAGAGGAAAGAATCTGGTCCATTTGTCAAATACTCTTTCTCGGGTCCCAGGCAGTGTTGAGGATTTGCAGAGAATCCAGCTCCCTAAACATGCATAGTCTTCATACCTGTCCAGGAACAGACTGTACCTGAGATGGAGTTCTAACTAAGAACATTCAGCTATCACTGAACCTACATCTTTCACCACAGTGACAACCTTATTCTTGTCTTATCAGTGTGTTTCCTGGGACAAGACGTAATATTAAGGTCTCTTAGCAAACCATGCTCACAAGGGAAGACCAGTGGCATTTYGCTTCTGCTGTGATACAATTTATTCCATGAAAGACCAATCAGTACCTAATCTGTCTTTTCTAGCAAGGTCAGTAAACCCAAACTTGCAAAAGATGAAAGATACATTACCTAAGCCTATCAGCACTGTCTGGCTTGCAGCCCTAGAGAGGTGAACTGCCCTTAATGGTCTTCCAAAATAATACTTTGGCAAGAGAACTGCTCTATGGCACCGCTAAAACAGAAGTAGTGGAACTATGAGGCAGTTTTACATACAAGAGACTTTTGGTTTGTCTTCCTATCTACCTGATCATGTTGAAATGWGTAATTTCTTAGAATTCCTTGATAATATTCTGGTTTTTTTGTAGAGCCTGGTGAATATACAGAGTTGTGGAAGGGAATGAGGGGTACTGAGCTGAGATTACCTGATGAAACTCTATCTGTTTCGCACATGACGTAAAAGGGTGAAAATGRGATATAGAGAACACCTGAAAACTCTTAGCTGGACTTGCAAACTACTTMGGGAAACAAAATCCATGACTCTTTAGCTCTGATCTAATAACTTTCAGTAAATGTTTACAGATCACACATGTCATAGAACTGAATTTCTTGGTAATTCAGTTAGCCCCTCCCAGAAGAAGCAAATATTATCCAGGTAGGTTTAAAAAGTTCTGGCTGCTCTGCTACTAAGTGCAAATTCATGAAAAAGAGTGAGCAAGTAAATTTAAGTTCATGGAGCATTTACTGTTTTGTTCTTTTTTTCCCCCTTAAGAAGATACATTTTCTAATCATGCCACATATAAATAGTTTATCAATGCCACTTATGCCTATTAAACCCCAGTATCTGGGAAATGCTGAATTCACAGATTAGAGATGTTTGGAGTGTAAAAAGCCTTAGTGAATAATTTAGGAAACCACAGATAAAGGAAACATAACGGGTTGTGCTCAGAGGTCTATTTTATTGACGGTGAACAAATTTGCTGTCKCAAAGTTTAAAAAAAGATCTAAGAGTAACTGCATTAAGTCTGTCAGACATAGGGATGAGAGGCTATTATTTTATCTTTCACAATCCTTTACTCAAGCCTGGCTTTTCACAGCTCATTGGAGAAAAAGCTTTTGAAATACATAATCAGAGTAGACATCTGTAGCCTTAATGAGCACGAGTCACGGTCCATCTCCAACAAAGATGCTACTGTAACAACACATTTAAATTCCAACTGGTAAAAGTGTAGAGCTGCAGCTTGGAAGGTTAAAGACAACAAAAATCAAATGCAGACAGGCAGAGCCTCTGCACATTATTTACTTTCAGTGCTTGGAGTTCTTAGGGCATCCAGCTAACGCGCCCAAAATTCTTATTAAATTTCTTATCCTTGATGATTTTATGTCCCACTAAAACAAGTCTTACATAGATTCTGTGCAGTGAACTCTCAGAATACTCTTTATTCTAGTGATGTTTTTCTAACTGAGTTATCTYTTTTCCCTATTGCCCTTCTCAGTGTTACAAACAAGATCTCTCTCAGCCAACACAGCACCCTGACCTTATGAAGTCTCATGCTAGCTCACCATTGTTCCCCTTCGAAACAACCTCACAGTTCCCATAGACACCAAAGATTTGTTTTCAACCACATTCAAAGCATGTCTTTGCCCTGCTTTGGCTTTCTCTGTTTCAGGCACAGARGAGATTCACTAATGGAGTTGTTACACATACTAAACAGACCTTATCTAAGGGAATTGGCCAGAGGAATACAATATGATTGTATCTTTGCTTAACAGGTAAATGGATAAGATTTCTGGGAAAGCAGCAGGATGAAGTTCCTTCCAGGTATGTGTATAACAGTGATGGCTTCACAGACAAAGACAACGGGTACCTGCACAGATGTCCCGGCTTCAAATGYCACCAGGTTATCCTGTGTTTAACTCCCTGCTAACAAGTGCCCCCAATGCCCACAGASCAGAAACACAGGAATCAGAACAGCCCTTGATCTAAKAAGCTGGAGCAAAGGGTGGATCTTTTCCTAGCTCTTGAAGTTGCCCATCAGGTCATTTTCTCCACCTCTACCTGGCTTCCTTGCCCTGCTATCCCCATCTGAAAACTAGACAGTGATGCTCTTGCATTCTCAGGACATTCTCCCAACCTCTTTCAACCAACAAGAATTACATTTTTCTCAAAAGTCTAAACGTTTTAAATATCARTTAGAACTCTAAATACCATTGGTTGCTCTATCTTTGCGTATTCTTTCACATGACTGGAAGGAGTCATGACCTTGCCAGAATGAACATAGTAGGACCTCTTGGTAGGAAGAACTTGTTAGCTGTACATACATATAATGTTTTAAAAATCATTAACAACTTAAGCTCTGAGCAATGAAATAGGATTTTGCTGTATAATGCACTTTAGAGGCTCTGTGCAAAACGATGGTTATTGCTCCCAAGAATGTAAAGTTAAGCGTAAGACTTGGAACTAAATATAGTTATACAAGTAGCCAGCAAGACACAGATAAACCTCAGGGCAGTAGTAGTCAGCAGAATTAGAAGCAGTGCCAGCATGTCTCATTCAGTGCATCAGAATGAGTGCAYTACCCGTGCCTTCCTCCCCAGACTTAAATCCTCATCCTGACCACGCRCTCCAAGAGCTGTGCTTTCAAGTCTTTGCAGCTGCTCCAAAAGAGCAGCTGAGTCAGCCTGAAGATCAAGAGCCTCACCTCTCACATGCCATCCTTTTTTATTTTCTGCAGGGTAGGATAATTATTCCATGCACTTCACACACACAAAGAAAATAAAAGCAGCAAACTGAGCAAATAAGTAGAGAACTAAGAAATACTTAGCTGTAGTCATGGCAACTAAAGTTCTAAAATTAACTTGGCAGCAATGTAAAAACCTGCAAAGCCAAAATCTGCCATAAAGCACTGAAACAAAAGGTCCAGGCTTGTCAGCTGGATGGAGCCCAAGGAGGAAATTAAAGTGTTACTCAAATGTAATTCAGGATTACTCCAGCATTGATCTATGTGGCACTTCCTGGACACGTGATAGCCCAAAAGGAGTGTGGTGTACTTCKATTATATCACAGCCAGTACAAAAACCAGGCCCAAAAGCAGGGGTAGAACATAAAAAGAAAGAACTTTGTTCTAAAAATGTTCTCTAAATGGAGTGGCTCAGTCACTTGTGTTTGTCTCCTCTTTYTCCTTTGTAAATGGAGGGTCACCATCACGGAGGCTACCACGAAATCAGTTACTAAGAGTTCTTGTGACATTTTATGACAAGAACATGCCACTTGGGAAGAGTCTGAGACACTGAAAGCTTTAGGGGCTTGTTCTCTATTTGCCCCTCCCAGGCATTAAATTAAACCTGCTCTGAAGGAGGAAAATCTCAAGCTGCACCCATTAGAAGGCTCTTTGGCAGACCAAGCTTATAAAATAAATCAAGGACATGCTTCAAAGAAAGCAAAACAGTTTTATCTTCATAGCATAAACATGCACTGGTGCTTTCGCCAAGACTCCTGACAACCACACGCCTCCCAGGCTCTAGCTCCAGTTGAAGCAAGGTGCCTATGCTGGAGATAATAGCCACTGAACCTGTAGTGTAGCCTGCTCCTTGCCCCTAATCTCCCAAGAGATACTGCAGTCTTACCTTGTTCCAGTCACAATACAAAAAGTGCTCCCCAACTGCATAAAACGTCCAGGTTTGGGGCCTTTGGCTGCWGTGCAATCCATTGTGTACCATTAATGAGTAGTACAGGATAAAACAATATAATGTTTGAATAGAAAACACAACTGTGAAATTCCACCAGCAAGACCCAAATGTACTCAGTACTCACTCACTATTGGTAGTCAGCAACATTTAAGGAGTAATGGACAAAGAGTAAAACACAAGAAGTTCCACTTCATCATGGAAGAATTTCTTTACATTGAGGGTGGCAGAGCACTGGAATGGGCTGTCTGAAGAAATTGTGGCATCTCCCTCTCTGGAGACACTGAAGAGGTCCCATCAAACCCTAATGATACTTTGATTCTGTAATATCAGCTTCAATTTCACTTCTTTAACTAAAGCATACTATTTTCTACCAAATCCCCTCGGCAAAACTGGAAAATCTACGTGCAAGTGGACTGTCCTGTCTTCTGGAAAGGCTAATTGGAGCTCTGAGGCAGGTAAGCACCTGGACATTGTATCAGCTCCTTGTCAGTGCAAAAGTATGCTCTACTTTGATTAATTCTGAAAGGTCTTCAGTACCCTTCCAAGTCAAAAGTATGAAGGAAAAAAGGTTTATCAAAGGCCATGGGTGGCTTTGCCTCTCTTATTCTAGTCTGACCCTAAGTGTTTAGAATCCAAGTTTCCATTACATACTCCACTAACATTCCTTGAAATCATGTGAATATCTATGAGGCAGAAAAAACCCAGCAAATAAAAAGTAAACTAATTAAAAAGAAAATTTGTGGATGAAATGCTTGTGTTTTTATTAATTCTGAAACTAAATTACACCCATTGTAAAACTGTTACCAGTTTATCTTGAGCGATTTACACGGCTGAAAAAATGCATGTTATTTCAATAGAATGCCTGGAAAAAAACGAACGTAGGATGCTGCGCAGGCAGCTGAATTGCATTTTTATAGTGTTTATTTGGGAGGCAGGCAAGAAAAGACACACTGAGCTGCACTAGAATGTGCACATCWACTTTTTCCTGGGTGCTGATTAGTGCTAGGAACAGCTGGAGCGTAAGAAGGATAATAAGGCTTGAAGAGATGCAGTGCAGGGTTTATGGAGCTTGAAGTCAGGTATAAATGGCAAGAAATACTRCTTAAGTGTGATTTAAATCTATTGTAGAGTAAGTTTATAATCAGTTTATGAACTTAGTCTAATCATTCAAGAACTGTATTTTAATGGCTCTGATTTTTTAAAAAGTTTCAGTACAACATCCATGTCCTGTTTTACATATTACTATTGTCAATCCTGTTTTTTTCTAGATTGTGAAGAAGAGATGTTGCCAGATAAACAGGACACACAGCTTCAAGATACTTCAGGTACAGATAAACAGGACACACAGCTTCAAGATACTAACAATTCTAACAATTTAGAAACCATGAGCAGGTTGTAATCTTGAGTAAAAAAAGAAAAAAAATTCACACAGACAGACAATACCTTCCAGGTCACCTATCCCTTTCCTAGGGTTTCATTTACATCATCCATTCATACCTACTCAATGCCTCTTCAATGACAGCTTCTAGGATGCCACAGAAGAAACCAGAAGCAAATCCACTCCAGCAGGAGCCTGCAGGCTGCTGAGCAGATGTGTGTGGATATGTGTTTGGACACTCAGTCCGATCCAAGAAACTGCTCAGTGCTTGGTTGCACCAGAGAATGCACCTGTGAGAAGTTACATTACGAGATGCTTTGCTTCATAAAGTTACCCTGACTTTGCATTATAATTGTTTGACATACAAACTAACGTTTCCTTTCAGCCACAAGCTCCGTAAACCACGAAACTCTTGCCAAACAGTGGCCACATTAGCTTCATTGCATTCAGGTTGCACCTTCAGGAAGGTCTTAACAGACATTTTACCTGACTGCAAATCAGATTCTAAGTATTTCCTTAAATATTATATATACATACAAAAAAAAGAAGACCAAAATCCAACAGCAGAGAARACAGCAAACTGTGAAAGTAGCTATTGTACAGCCCTTTCTGGCCTTCCTGATCACAAGACCCAGAATGTCAAATGCCAGAGGAAGCAGGGGGTGCGTGTGGGGGGAAAGAACAGTGAAGCAAATGAGGCAAAGAGAAGGAAAAGAAAAAAGCTGCATTTGAGAGCTAGTGTAYACAAAGGGGACACTAACAAGCATCTGGAAGGCATTAACACCWGGAAGAAGATAAACATGTGCTTTTCATCCTCTGATAAAAATGTCACTTGATCAGAAAATATGACACTGAAAATACGGAGTGGGAGGTAAGCATTCAAAGGCTGTGGCTGCCAATGGCTCATTGGAAAATAGCTTTTCAGGGGGTCCAAAAGCCTCTGCTGTGAACATGAAACTATTCAGTAATTACCTGTATGACACAGAAAGCTTATTCAGCTCGCTGTTAGGAAACATCAACCCTTAGAGACAAGATCAAAATTAAAAATTATTCAAAACTAGCAGAAATGGTCAGGATCACATGTAGTCATGTGTCAGCAGGGAAGAGCATGTTAACTGGCAGTGAAAAACACAATCCCAACATAATCCAGCTCTAGCAAGGTGTCTGCTCGAGTGTTTATCCATCAGATCAGGCCATCACACTTAAAAAAAAAAAAAAAAGCAAGGTGCTCTCCAACACCTTGTTGGAGAACAATACGAATTATCAGATGCCACACAGACTGTTAAAATTGGGATTATTTAGGCTGAAGAAAACATTGCAGGGAAGCTTTTAATAGTGTCAAATACGGAAGTTTGAAATGAATGAGAATCATGACCAAGCCTGCTCTAACAATATAAGCACAGGAATTTCAAACACTGCAGGGAAATGTCCCAAGTGACTAATGTGAGAGATTATAGCTTTATTTCATAGGTCTAATTGATTAGAGCTGCTACCTTTGTCAATGGATAAACAGCAGCAGCACCACATGCTTACTACTCAGGTGTAGCWCTGGTGTGAGATGCAACTTGCTGAGGAGCAAGGAGCAGGAAGCACTGGAACAGATCTCCTCGAGCTAGTAATGGTCTAAGTGTGCTGTGGAAGCAGCCTGAGACCTCTGACAGTCCTGAATGTGTACACCGACCTACAGACAAAAAAGGAAATAACAACACTTTTACCCTGCCAATCACATAACCCAAAACAACCCATAAAACCTAAACTTGGGTTATTTCTCCTGCTGAGCTGACAAACCTGTGTTTGTTTCATCAAACTGGTTTTCAGATAAACATGAAAAATGCCTTCTAATGATGGAGGTCCTCTTGGTAAAGAATTTTGTATCACTTGTTAGATGATCCCACTCTTCTCCCAAGTTCCGTAGGAGTTCATACTTCATTGACAAAAACATTATATTCTAGAAGCCTTAGAAGCTAACCATGCATTCATAAAGGAATAGAAGTGCATAGAGGACACTTGGATACCTTTCCCCTATGGATGGACTTAGCGTAACATTTCAGACAGTATATCAAGGTATTATAATACCTGGGACTTTATCCCAGAACCTTTCTTTTTGAAATTTGGTCTCACTTCAGCAAATTTTCATATAAATAAATTAAGCAAAAAAATCTTTAATTACCGAACGAAGAAAATTGCTGCACTTGATGAAAGGTTGTTTATTCAGCATTGACAAATGTAGCCTAATGAATGTGAGAGTGCCAGATTTTATTCTTGCTGAAGATGTAGTCTTGTYTTTTGTTTCCAGAGAGATTATGGAAACATTTATTTTCCCTTTGACCCTGGCTGACTGACTAAACTAGTCATATTGAATTGTGCAATTCTTAATACGAAAAGCGTGTGTACAATGCAAGAAAGGAAAATTCATTTTAAAATTTGTATTAAGAGGCAAGAATGATAATTATTAATCACTATGTCAAGATAATTACTGTATGCAAGGGCAAATGAAGAGATTTTTGGTGGCATACTTATAGTTCTCCTTCTGCGTGAAAAGACTGGAGGCAAATAATAATGATTAGTACAGCTTAGCATAGTTTAAAAGCACTGAATTAGCTAATGTGTCACATGAGAAYGAACCTTTATTGACAGAAACTTTGGCTAATGCATAGCAGCGGTAAAGAAGGTTAATAGAAAACTGGCTTATCACAAGCAAAGGATATTAACTGTATTATGGMATGATTCTGTAAAACCCCAATGAAACCATGCTTGAACACTGGCAGTCTATTTTGGCCAGCTTATTTGAAGACAGAATTAGGTTGATGAGAGTACAGCATGAGAAACAAAGATGATGAATGGGGGAAACAGGGCTTAAATATCAAGAGAGAAAAAAGCATGATTTATTTAATGTCGAGAAAATATTAAGAGGATATATGATTGAAGTATTTATAATAGCCACGGGTTATAAAAAATAAGCTCAGTGACTAATTCTTAGATTGTTGGGCAGATCAGAACTAAAGGCGACAAGGGTAAAAGGGAATAGATGCAAGACAAATTTAATGAAACACTTCTCTGGAAGAAGAGAAAATAGGTAAAATGATGTCTCATGGCTAAATTTAAACAAAAGCTGGGGACTGTCTGGGCTGGGTAAAAGCTTCTAGGGAGCATCATTTGAAATAGCTGAGACATGTTTCCATTTACACACACACACACACACACACACACACACACACACACACACACACGAGCATCTGCTGCAATTTTAAAAATCATTCTCAAAGCAAGAAAGGTCAAGAGTTTATCTAATTTGAAACAGGAAGAAACAAAACCATCTAGTACTACTCCTTTATACTGGAGTTGCAAATGGCCAACTACAGTATTTTTTATAGTACTATTCCTTTAAGTATTTAGAGACAAATCACATAAATGTTACAGTAATCCAACAAGATAGGTAAGCCTACTCCTCACCTAAAAAGCAAGACTTAAATTAATAAATGATTCCCTTCAAGTTACAGAGATAAAGATTGTCAGCCAGGATCAGAAATTGGGAGTTCTCAGCTTCCATCAGCCATACTCTGCTCTCCATACACACACACTTTAATGAATTATTTACTTTTTCTTTACTATCAAAGAGGAGGCAGCCTTATTGCTTTACTCTTAAGGTGCACCTAATTATCCTTAAGCAATTCACTACTGTCCTCCCCAGCACTCTGTGGTATTTTAACAAGCTGTCTAGATAGTGTTCACACATTAAAGACAGGGACTGATTTAATATGTTTATGTTTCAGCTTAAAAGTTGTCTAAACACAAATCAGGAAAGAAAATTAAAAAGAAAAAGGGACCAAATCATGTAGGATTCTAGAGTAAGTGGAACGTACCAAATATCTAGAAATTATTGAATAAAAATAACTACAATAAACATACTCGTTTGCATGACTCCTTGCTCCATTTACAAACAACTTTTCTTTAATTTTTTCAGCTAGTTTTGTTTCTTTGTTTTTTTAGATAAAGACCCTATTAACAAAGACCTCTGGATGCTAAAGGCCTGACTGATTGTAACATCACTCTGTATAGCAGTCACTGTTGCCTTGTGCTTGGTGGTTTTGCTGCCTCATGCTCCCCTGTGCAATTCAACATTTCTCTCTTTGAACATTTTAAATACGCAAACAATAAATGGTACAATTTGCTTTCATCGGGCTTTTCACAAAAGTTTCGAGAGTTATAAAATTGGAACATAATGGTTACCGCTGATTCAAAAAGTGACAGAAGACCTGGGAGACCTCCACCTAGGAAAAAAGAAATCCTAAAATGCAATTTTCAAACACTGGGGTGTARCTAGCCTGCCTTGGGAGTGTCACTGCAGTTTTGAAGGGATTAAAACAAAGAGCAGTCTCCATAACTAAGCCAGCTAAAAGTTTAATTAAATACAATTGCTTGCTGTGCTTCCCTTCCCCAAACAGCCTCATGCATATTCATCACTGTAATTACAGCAGTAAAAACCTCCACAACTAATTATGCCATGCTTCTCATCTTCTATATGCCTGGAATTTTTCACATAATTACTACTGAAATTAATTGCAAGTTAGTTAATTTTGCACTTTGTCCTTTCAAGCTTAATTGAAAATTAAAATTTTTCAAACCAGTCATTCTTGAAAGCATGGTGCTTTTACCTCAGATGGTGCCATAACCAAAATGTTATTTTAATGGGTTTTAGTTATATGGCATAGAAGAGTACCRTAAATTTTATAATTTAAAATTAGAGAATGTTGCATAAATACATACATACCATATGCTTGGCAGTGCTGCACTCTCCACAGAATATTCAGCCTGCCCAGTGTCAYTTGGCCTTTTGTGCAGTGCATTAGCATGCCATCCCTTGAGACATAGACAACTATCAGCCCCAGCTAACTCAGATCAAGCTCAAACCTGCAATTTTATTTGACTGTGYTTTAAGCACTGTGCCTAATAGTTCAAGGGTAACTGATGATTTTGGATGTCCAGTTCTACAATTCATTTTGAAAAAGTAACAAACATTTCCTCCCTTATGAAGCAGGGAAGAGAGGAAGAGCCAAAGTTTGACTTGGTCTAGAAAGATTTTGACTTAGCCCAAGGAGAACAGAGTCTCATCATCTTCTAGGGCAGACTCTGTAGTCAACTGTGATGTATTGATTTGGGAGTGCCTTTAATGAAGGACACTGTACAATACAAAATCTTGCTGCTGATTACAGAAGCATCTAAATCCTATGCTGTGACAGCAGACACAAGATGGGGGCCAYGTACTCAGAGGATCAGTGACACATCTCAGCAAACCAGAGGACATTTTAGAGACCCACACCATATAGCTCCATGTAACTCAATCTATTATTAATATTATTTTCATTTAAATCTATATCCTTAGGACCTTGTAACAGTCATAATATTAGGGGGTTTTGCCCCCTAAAATAAATCATTATTGTTTTGAACAAAACAAACTCTGTATTTCAAACACCTCTTCAATCTTAACTWTAAAGCTTCAAAACTTCAATCTTCCTATGTTTAATCAAATCCATTTTCTTCAGCTGTCAAGAAATCTTGCAAATTTCTAATCAGATAAGAAGATTTTCAAAAGCACAAGAAGTTTTCTAAGAGAGCACTTGTTCCTTACTCCTACACAGTCTCTATAAACCACTGACTCAATGCGTAAATTTTCTCTTACAAACGTTMATTTTCAGTTTTTGTAGAATCTTTCAGTTCTGAAGAAATATTCCMATTTCTGTAGAATGGTTCAATATCTTGTTGCAACGAAAATCAAGGCAGCTAAGGAGTAATTAAAAAGGTAATTAAAAAGAAAAAAACATTGAAAGTCAGGAGTCCAAGAATGCCAAGAAAGTTCTTTTAGCAAGTGTCATGAAGAGCTATGACAAGTGATCCCTTACCAGGAAAGCAAATGAATGCAGTATTTGTTCTGTCTCAGAAGACTAAGAGCTGCCTGTGTGTGAGTAGCTGTGAACCTGTGAGCCCCAASTGTATTATTAACTAGCACGTTCTGAACAAACTAGACTGGTACAGTGTCAGAAAGCAATGATTTCTGTTTAATAGATAATTTGCAATTCAGTGGGAAAAATCCCAACTTGTTTACGTTGTCCAATTTAAAAGTGAAGCAAACCATAAATTCAGTTGTGCATTTAAAAGTGGAGCAAACCATAAATTCCATTGTGCAGTTTCATAGACTCACTATGGCTAAATACTTCTAGCCACATAAAATTGCAAAGCTCTTTGTAAACCAGTCTCAATCTTTTTTAACAAAAAAAAAAAACTTCATTCTGCTAGTGGCTAGCACATGTTACACAAATGTATACACAAAAACACAATGAATGATTTGGTGTGAAATTCATTTTTTGTATTCTGCATCTTTATCTGAAGGATGTCTTCTACGCTCTTATTCAAACTTCAAAAAACACAATGCYTCAAAAATTTCATGCTAGTGCAGATCTAAGGATTGCTCAGTGTCTACCTACATACTACACTGAGAAACACTTTCAAAACCTAAAAAGAACAAGAAAAAAAGGAGGCAAAATCAGATTCTGTCAGTCYTACAAATGTTGACAGTCATTTATTTCAACTACCCCACTACAATACTTCTGCTTTAATTAAACATTAAATCAGTCAAGTAGGCATGCAGATTTAATTACTGCTGTGGTTTAAAATGAGCTTATTTTCCCTTGAAGCCAGTGAAGGTTAGCAGGATGACCTCAGTATAATGGAAAATCCTCAGTCTGGCAGGATGCTGGACACGAACTTGTCCCTTATGGTACAGTTTAAATATCATTCCCAGTAATACAATGCTCACAAAGAAGTGCTGGTATAACAAGTTTAATTCAAACATACCTGAGGTCTTTGGCAACTGAGTATTTGATGGAAATAAATCAACCTATTTTAAGTTTATAGCCTATTCTGCCTTAACTTTTCAGCTCAGTAAGAGCAGACCTGATGCAGAAGTTCCCAAACATTTTCATGTTTGAGTGATACTTTTCTGACTCATTATTGTGACCATCTCACTCAGCCACCTTGGTACAGGAGTCAGGGTCAGGTCACTTCAAGAGAAGTGGTCAGAGCACTCAGAGGGGACAATGGGTGGTACAGGAAAGGGGAAAGAAAAAGGAGTCTTCTAGGCCACATGGCATCAGTTTAAAGTGTTTCCCATCAGATAAGAAAGTGGGGATTGTCACCTTGAGCAGAGTCTCTGCCTGTTCACACCAGGGGTTTGGAAGAGACCAAAAACACACCCACCACAATGATGGTAAGAAGTTCTGTTCTCTCCTGAGTTATGTCCTACAGGGACTTCTGGGATAGCTGTCAGCAATCTGAAACCCACCCACTGGTTCCCAGACCTCTGTGCATGACTTCATCCGCTTTCTGCACTAAGATTTTTGACCAAGARTCTCAAAGACTGTATGTCAGATGCAGACAGTGATTCTGGCTCTGGGCAAAATCCAAGCAATGAAAGCAATTACTTGCTTAGTGATAGATCTGAGTAGTTGAAAACAGGGCAAAGCTGTTTAGTAGGAAGCAACTACAGACATTTGTATTTATTAAAAAAACATAAGTATTCAGTGAAAAAGCAAGAGGCAGCTGAGAAGGTACTTAGTAATACAGTCCTCTTGCATTCAAAATTTGCAGATGTTCCTGAGTATCTTTGCAACCCTACTCTAATACTCTGTCTAGACAAAAACACCATAGAATGTATAACATATGACACTTTCTACATCCTCTGTGGGGATTAAGCAATAAATCAGGTTTTCAGACTCAGAAAAATTGCWTTCTTTGAAAGTGACTTGCCAAATTTCAGTAAAGGAAAGGTTTTCTGCCCTTGGGAATAAACCCATGATGCTTTAAGGATGAGTATCACGAGATCATATCCAGGAAAACAACTGAACCAGCCTTGAAGTAATAGGACCTGTAGAGATCAAGGAGAAAACAATGACATTCTACACTGCACACCYTCTTTTCAATGCTGCATCTTACACAAACACTCCAAACTTGACACTCATTGTACAGAACAAATATTATGCATGTTCTCCATTGCATGCTAATTCCATAACAGAACTGCAGCATTATGAAATTTTACACAAAATCAGTATTCTTCTACTCTTCTAAAGAATACTATCTTCTTCTGATTACAAAGGAAATTGGAGTTGTGTGATTCTTTCCTCTTCCCCAAGTTACTGAACCTACCTAACCTTTAGGTTGTGGCCTAACAACTACAGAGGTCACCCGGAAAACAGGACATTCCCAGTCTCATCTCTTCTGCAAGGATTGCTTCTGCTTTTATGTACATGAAATACATGAACAGAGCTGCCTCTTCCCATGTCACTTTCGCATCATCCTTCCTCTTTCTACCCCTTAGCAGCCCAAGGACTCTCCAATTCTCTCCTACAAAGCAATAAAAAGTGTTTTCCCCCAGATACCCTGAAGCTGTAGAGTTCAAGGCTCTCTCAAGGTGTTTTCCTCTTAATCATTTTAGGATGAGGGCAGCAAAGTGTTCCAAGGTGTTCCATTCTACAACAAAGATTCAACTAACCATGATAGAGGATGAAAGGGGAAATCAGCTTATTCTGGGTCTTTCTGAGCAAAGTGGATGCAAATGTTTGTTTTCTGTCAGAAGTCAATCCTATCTGTGCATGTGAGTCCTCCACCTCAGGAGTCTTTGGTAAATGAACTCCAGCTGAGAGCATTGCAGTCAGACATGAGTGTGGAACCAAAGMCAAACTGCTTTGCCCCACCCAAATGGAAGCAGATACAGAACACTTCAGCTGCATTAATCCAGGGCCCTTTTTGGACTAACTGCTTGTTACACCTCAGTGGCACAGATCTTTCAAAACCACATCCTTCTCCTTCTGTTGTCTCCACCATTACCATCAGCAACAAACTTTCTTTCTGACTACGTCTTTGGCATAGTTTCTTTGTTGAAATTCTAAATGTAATAATTCATTTCATAATACAGAGCATTTCACTTAATGAACTGTACATCCTTATTTAACAATCCTTTATACTGCACTGCACTTTAATAATGGGCTGAATGAAAAAAATCTACTGCATTACATCATACAAGGCAAATACTTTCTTAAATAAGGAAAATTTCCATTAATCTGAAGCCCACAGACCAACTTCATCTGCTCTATTTACTTGGTGAATGCATGCCACAAAGCATAAGCATTTGCCATGGCAATACATGGTATGTGATAAACATCTTAAATACTTTATGCAAATTTCTTCTTTTCCAGCACAGRAAAGCTCCTATTCATCCTATACCATGAATTTTTAACAATTCAAGGGGTGACTTAAATAAATCCTAACTGAGACAGAATTGGGTAGGAACAGTCCCGAGCTCTGACTTCCTCCTATAACTAATGACAYCCTTATAAAACACAATAATACATACTCTTTACCATTTTTCTTGATAGTAAAACAGGTATTGAGAATTTTCCTTTCACCCCTTCTGACAAACTCACCCACTCTGACAAACTCCTGATCATTAAAATATCATAAAAAGATGCAAGTAAATGCTTTCATCTGTCTAGAAGARTATTCTGAACTAAGCTGAAAAGCAAGAAACAGACCTCCACTATTCAAGCCACAATGTGTCCGTGGATGAAATCTGCTGTTCATTACTGAAAGCTTTTTGGCAGGAAGAAAACATGCCAGGAACCCATTCTCCGGTAACGTATGTACACGTATATGAAAAAAAAAGGAACATATCTTTTAAGACTGTATTAATGTTCACTTTTGATTGCTCTGGTAAAACAATTAACAACCAAACTGGACTGTTGAATTAAAAAAAAATTAACTTCCTACCCTTTCTAGTTAATAGGGATGCTTCCTCAGAAAAAGAATTAATTTTTCTATGGTATCTAGAGTGCAGGTTTGCTGTTCTGCCTTGTGGTTATACTGTGCATTTAAATCATACACCATTTAAGATAAAATAATATGAAGTTTATGATCCTGTCGGTTTTTAAAAGCTAATGATATGTGCTACTTAAAGCAAACTGCAAGCCCAGTGGGAGGCATTATAATTAATACAGTTTGTTCAAAGAAAAACAAATGCAATTCCCCCTCATCTGTCAGCCAGCTGTACTGCAACCTGAATGCAAGGAACACGGAACAATAAAGCAAATGTGTGAGAAAATCAGACAGAATTGGGGCTCGACAAAGAACAGCAGGAATATAAGCCAACTGCACCAATATTAGGCAGGAAGATTTGAGTTTTGTAATAGCTATTTAATAAATATAAATTTTCACCATCTGTTCTAGTTTCAGGTTTATCTTTCCTAGAAGAGATTCGCAGGCAATTTTGAAATGCTCTCTCCTAAGGAGAGCTCTTCAGCTGTACTTATAAATTATGAGAGCTTGCAAATTAAAGCACAGAGGAAAAGCACAGTAAAAAACAGGGGAAAGAACAAAGAAGTTTGCACAGCAGAAGAGGACATGGGAATTTCTCCCCAGTCCCTAAATACACACCCACACCAATCAGTGGCATGCCATTAACCACTAATCTGATATTGATTTTAATCTCATTCACACCAGATTAATTACTACAATACCATATGACTTACCACTCATTTAAAGTGGAGTATATGTTATATTCAGATCAGGTCCTTAACACTTTGACAATCTTAATACTGATTTCCCCCATGGCAACTAGTCTTGGAGAATTCATCTCAGTAACATCTACAAAGCCATTCTTTTAAATTTTTTTTTWAACAGTAACAGCAACAAAACCTCAAGACTAGCTGTCAATGGCAGGGTCACAGTCCCTTCCTCTCCTGCTGAGGCCAAGTGATCCAAGAGCTATCAACTGAATATTTAARTTGAGGTGTATATAAATGTATGGCTGAGTATAAATTACCATGCCAGTAGCAATGTATTGCTGGGCATGCCTTCACACACCTAAGACTGCACAGCTTCATTTTCCTTCATCTCTGGGCTTCATTTATGACCAACACCTGCTTCTATCTTTAAACGATTGATACTTTTGAAAATAAAGGAAAATATTCAACCAGGTCTTCTCTGCACTATTTATAAAATTCACCTGGCCATGAGAGGAGTGATTGCAAGAGGGGAACATCAAGAACCTTCCTCTAAGCACATTTCCCCTCAAACACAGGGTATGTTTTTTTTCTCATTGGGTTAAAAGGAAATGGGTGGGTAATGACATGCACTGTATATCTATTTAGAAAATTACTCAAAATCTAGTATACATGAAGTTTTAAATAAATTAATTATTCTCTTGCACTATATCTTCTCTTTCCCTCCCTCCACACCTCTACAGACAYGAAAAGAAATATAAGCCTAATTTATTCGAGTTCCAAAATTTATCTTGGTACAAAACTTGTAACAGCATACTATTTTTCAAGCAAAAGGGCAATTCTAAGACCACACAACTCAGAGGAACTTGTTTGGAAGTGTGACCATCGTGAAAAAATGCAATAACAGACAACTGTGTTATTGCTCATTGACTACTATAAATTTTAATAACAGTTCCAGCCTCTATCCTTCTCACTTGGCTTTTATACTCTTTAAGGGAATCATGTTTTTGCCTCACACAACATACTGACCCCGTTTGCAGGATTTTCAGCTTGACCGGTCTTTTCTTTAAACTGATGATTTAAAGTGGTAGACACTGTATTTCTACCACACTGATTCATGACAGAACTATTGATATATTTTAAATTTGGGTAATCTGAGGACTGTTTCACTTAGCCATGAACAGAAACTGAACAGAAGCAGCTGAATGAGCAGCACTGAATATAGAATTCATATCAATCAACTGAATAACCACATAATATTTTATGTGATGTGATGTTTATATTAATTCTTTTCAGTATGCACACAAACATATAAAATTCAGATTTGTCTTCAGAATGATAAATGGGTTTAAATCTTTATGCTTTAGAAGTATCCTTTCAGACTCAACAACTTTTGAAGATGTCAAAACAAAACAGTGTCTTCTCATATAGATTATAAACAAGCAACAAACAAGAGCTGCTCTTTGTGGAGTTGAGGGGGGGCAAGAGCATCTTCATACACACACCAGCTTTGGATTGTCAATAAATTAAGAATCAATAAGCCTCCTCTCCCTAGTACCTCCACAGCACTTGTGTCATCTCCCAAATTCCACAGGGCTTGTATGTTGTAACTTCAGGGAAACAGAGGCTGCCATGTACACAGACTGTGTGAACATGATCCTTATAAAGATACTAACAAAGAAATTACTTTCCAAATAAAACCCCTCAGTAGAACACCAGATGCTTCTTCCTGCTGTTAATTAGTAACAGTAAAAATCCTCCCCCACCTCTGTAATAAAACAAAAGCCATTTTACCAAATGAGCCTCAGTGCCTTCTCTATTCTCAGGTTTACTTCGTATTTTGGCCTTCCTCACTGATTTACAACAGAAATTCCTCTGTCTTTATCTATTTCCAAGAAGAACTGCTCTGAATAAGCATAAATTTATCTTTTGAGGAGAAAAAATCCACAAATACTTTTAACTGCATTGTTTTAGTGAGCAGGTATTATTGTCTTCCTGATAATTAGCAGATTTAATTAATGAAGATGGCTTTTCCAAGAACTAAAATCTGACTTTCTAACGCACACCAAGTTTAATGAAAAAAACCCAAGAAACACAAAATCAGAAACACTTCATTGTATGTGAAGTTAACGTACTTAGACTCATCATAATTGTATGTCAAGACTACAAAAAGGCTACCCATGCCCTTTATCCTCTCAAGAGATTAAGATTATTTGTGTAAGAAAAAAATACCCAACAAAAGAACCCCAAAACAAACCAGAGAATAAGAGACAAACTATTAACTTCCATTCATCATTATTTACTTGCACAGCCGAAGCAAAGGAATTGGCTTAATCATGTTCTGATATTCTGATACTTCTAYTTAATTACTGGACTAATTTCAAATGAAAATGTAAAAATATGGAAAGGGATAAAAAAAAWTGATAGAGAGATTTAGAGGTCTGATAAGATAAATACTTATTTTGCAAATATGCTCTTGTCACCACAATATTTTTTTATACAACTCTAAACTGTTCCCTTACAGGAATTCACAGATGAAATGGATCTTCAGTCTTAAACTATCTTCTTGCTGTTAAGAGGATTAAYAAGGCATGAAAGAGTCATGCTAAAAAAACAAAGACTAATGTCTGTAATTAGACTCTGTGGAYCAGAAGGGGAACCACCTTTTTTTCTGTTGCACTTGAAATTGCTGATTGATACCAGCAACTTCCATACAGAAAGATGCCCATTTCACCCATGTGGAGGTCACAAAGCATTTCTACTGGCAGTCAGGGAAATGAAGTATTAAAAGTTTTTTGGAAAACTCCCCATACAGGAGCTCCACACTGATAGATATGAAATAATCTACTAAGAGAAGCACAATTGGATCTGAACTGCAAACATATMGCAGAATGCAATCAAGATCACCCTATTCCAAAACCACTTTGTTTCAGGACCCTGGGGAGCTGCATGAATTAACTCCTAACCTTTCCAAGGGCACATCCAAATGAAAAATGGATTCTCAACTTCTTCCTGAAAAATGTTTTCAAGTGAACTTGGACAGTATGTTTCTGTCCTGGTGGATATAAAGGACAAGACACTAACTGTTACTGTCTTTTTAAGGTCTTTTTACAAGGGCATGTAGTGACAGGGCAAGGCAGAATGGCTCTAAACTGACAGTAGATTCAGAATAAGTATTAAGAAGAAATTCTTTACAGGGAGGGAGGTGAGACACTCAGAGAAGTCATGAGTGCCCCACCCTGTTCAAGGCCAAGCTGGATGAGGCTGAGCAAATTGATCCAGAAAAAAGTATCCCTGCCCAGGCAGAGGGCTTGAAACTAGATGATCTYTGAARTTCCTTTCAACACAAGTCASTCTATGATTCTTTGATTAAGTAAGCAATCAACAAATAGTTTATATAAATCCCCAACTATACCCTTTGAAGATAAAGGAAAAGCTTCTGCTATCTTAAAAATTTGGGAAAAAAATATTATTGAGATAGAAACTTGCTGTAAGTCTATACTAGGATCATAGATGATCAAGGAACTAAATTCATTCTCTCAATTTTTTGATTAGATGGCCCAAGTGTCAAGGATGCTTYCTTTCATCTTCATAATCTCTGTGACAATTACAGTGAGTCAGGGAGCCTTTAGACAGATCATTCCTATATTTTTCCTCTAGCTAAAAGCAGAGTAGAAGTACCAGAAAGGCATTTTCAGAAATAAAAATTATATCTTCCTTATTTGCAAAACCAGTTGCCAACAATGCAGATCCTCTTAGTAACACTCAGAAGGATCAGAAGCAAGGAATACCTTCATGTATTCAGCAAGTAAGCACTCTGAACTGCACTGTCAAATGCATGACTAAATGTCAGACTCCCTCCAGCAGCTCTCTACTTTCTCTGGAGGGTGCATTCAGAAAGCTAAGCTCCACAAATAGACCCAGAAAATGCTTTTTCCCTAGGAAGTTGCTCTGTTATAGAGGGATCATTAGAATAATTATAATATTAATAAAATAGCAGATTAAGATCACAAGACTTATCAGCAATGGCCTGCTCCCGAGTCTGTCAGCGCAGCCAAGGCTACACCAGYACAAGCAGCTGGGATGTTCTCATTTACTTTGCAATTGGTCTAGAGCACAAACAGCAATAAATCCTGARGCCATAATGGACTGGAAGATTCAGRATACAGAAATGACATTTAAACATCCTTCTTTACATCTCTGAAGATTATGACAGCTCCTGTTTTTAGGTGAAGTCTATTCAGCACGAATGGCAACAAATTAAGCATGTAGTGACTATGTGCTCACAGACGGGGATTCAATACCTTTCCTAGATTAGTGACATTCTGCYGAGCCTCTGCTGTCCTGGCAAAAGTCTGCAGTCTGAAACCAAAAATACCWGGGCCATAATGCAAAGTKCTATTTTRGGTTAAGAAATTGCTTAAAAACAAGTGCCTGTGTTTGAAGACAATGTGTTGGATAGGTCTTACCAGTCTTTYTTCAGCTGACCTAAACTCAATGTTGCAGTTAAYAACAGAAGYATTGGCCAAATCTATACYTCTGRCAGAACAGAGCACACTCCCAGGATTAATGATTCTGGAATCATGGTCTCATACGATCCTATTCTCTGAYASAAGGCAGTYTGAGGAAAGACAGTACTGATCATCWATGCCTTATCCATGCRCATACATTTTAATTCTTTRGGGATGAAAAACAGGGGGTTCRTTCATTTTAGGTTTATTCATTTGTACAGTTACTGGCTACTTCTAGAAATTCTGCTGTAGTTCAGGGGCAATATTATTCCCATGGATCAGGGAACAAAAGAAACAGAGGGTAGAGAAACAATCACAGTCACACAGTTTGCATAGACAGTTATCACAAAGAAGGCAAAAAATTTATAGCATGAAAGGATGGAAACACAAAAAGCTTTATGTTAACCTGATGTGATGCCAAAGAAATAAAATAGATTGAAAAGAAAATATTTGACAGTACATTCTCTGGATCATTAACAATGTCTGAAAATACCCTTGGTCAGCAGCTTTCCACGACACAAATGATCTGTTCAGAAAGGCAAGTCAGCCTCCCACTAAATCCTGATCAATAAAAAACCCACAAGATACAGTAATGTCTTCTCTTGGTAAKTTAAATAACCAGTGCTTTGAACCTCTGACTAAGCATTGAAGTAAGGGARCTAGGAATCAAAGTTGCAAAAAGCTATAGAGGTACATGAGGGAAGAGTGCAGAGGACAGAAGTTGGAAATAGCAGTGTGCAAGCTCCTTGTCAAAGCACCACTSATAAGCACTTGATTCACACAGCTGATCTGAAAACTCATGTAAATAAATATTTCCTTTGGAAAAAATATCTACTTGGCATACGAGAATCAATCACATGATTACATGTTAATAGATAGAAACAGAATGCTCTGAATGCATTTAATTACARTAATGGAAACCAGAAGGGAAAACATTACCCACTGGAGTGACAGAGGCGATGGCAAATTATTCTGATAGAAAATCAAACATATTATTCCAGAGCTTTCTATGTGTAGCCCAGAGAAAAATGATCTTCCCTTTACTAACAATTTTAAACACAAAACAAACTCAGCACTTACATGATACCATTAAAAGTAAAACAGAAACTAAAATATAACTACCATTATTCCAGCATGGCACAATTACATGAAAGGATGATAATTCCCTGTAGAGTGACTATAACATGCCAGAAAAGCTCGGCCACAACACAACCCAGAGCTGACTTCTTTATCTGTACCACAGAAGCATATTAGCTCTTGAAACAAGCACAAACTTACTTAGCAACAGCTCAAGACATTTCACTCATCCATGACAGAGGTCATGTAGCTGTCAACACAGGAAATTATACAGAACTCTGATACTCAAGTGTGAAGTTTCTAATTTTAWATGTTCATCTTGAGAAAGGTCTAGCTCAATTTTTATACAGCAAAGTGTCTGAAGTGGCCTATTTTCAAGTCATAAARATGTGATGAAACAGGAATATCCACAGCAAAATATCTGGGGCAAAATATGGGAAGTATTTAAACATGATTTCAGCTTTCAAATCAATCTTTGTATTGGACATGGAGGAAACAAAAGTTCTTACTGTTAAAGCTCAAATTGATGAGTTGAATATGCATGAACCAGAGCACGGAAAGTGAGCCCAGCCTCCTCTCAGTGCAGGAGATGGGAGGTTTTACTACTGAACACTCACATTGTAACTCACAAGTCTCCCCTGACAGCGAGACAGCACTTGGGGCATGACAAACCTGTGATGGTTCACTGCTTCAAAATGAAGCCTTATCTTCATCCCTGACTGCAAAGGTCGGGACAACAAAATGCAACTGATTTACCTTGTAGGTGTGAGGATGAAGAGCAGTGTTTGAACCAGACTGTGCTGTAAAGACACTGCAGAGGTTATACTGAGTAATTACCAAGTTACTGCTTCTCACTCTAAGTTTAAAGCTACACAGAAGTGATCAGATTTTCGTATTTAAAAGAACTGACACTCACTTGTAGCTAGATAYATAATTTATTAAATACTGTGCAAAATCAAACTACAAATCTAGTAGTGCTAAGAAGCTGCATTCTCAGCATAACACAGACCTGCAGAGAAAAGTTCTTTGCCWTACATAAAATGCTCTACTTAACAGGAATTTCACTTCCCATCCTAAGCAGCAATCCCAGCTATGGRACAAAACTGGTAAACACTTCATTAATTGCAAGCTCCAAAGTYGGAATTCATGGACTGACAACCTCTTAAGCTTAAGACTGTTAAATGGTGTCCTTGAAGAATGATCTTGAACCATCTGCCTATTGAATCCCACTTCCCACCATGAAAAGCTAGAAGGAATTTATTTTCACAGAAGGATGGGACAATTTGTGAATGTTATTTCTGCTAGTATTTGACAGCACTCACAAAAAGTAACTTTGGTACTATGAAACTACACAGAAATTCACTGTTCTCCCAGTGCAAATAAATCCTCCCATGCATATCACTTAYACCTATCAGCTCCTGCCTGTACATGAATACCACCCACAAGTAGACTTTAAGGAGCCTTTTATTCAATTTTTTTTGGTAGGTGAACTACCTGACTTGGGAACTCCTAGAGCTGCCTTGCAGCCAGTAGAACTCTCCTGGCTGCAGGAGAGTTCTACTCAGCATGGAGTTCATGGGATCTTCTCATTCTCCACATGTTGGATCAGACATACAATCAACAACCAATACACCACGTCTCCAGATGTAACAGGAATAAGGCTTTGTCAAGTATCACTCCGCTGACAAACAATTCCTGTGTTGTATCAGAAAATATTAGGGACTTGACACTAATTTCTCTTTTAACCAAATAGCCTGAATTTTTTGTTTTATGTATTTTTCCACGGCTTCATGACACAGACCTTTTCTTTAGGAAAGCCAGGAATTTTGCAGCAGTAACTCACCAAGCCTTAGCAGGATGCACACAGTGTCATGCAGGACACTTTGTCTCATCTGGCAAACACCGCCATCACACTGTTAGGTTTGTTTGGTTTACACTRTCAGGATGCTTTAAACTTTTAAAGGTTAGTTATAAATCAAAGCAACATGACCCTTTTCCAACTGAACAGATAGTCCTACCCAGATTTTGCGGATGCATCTCATGCAGCTCTACAGACAGACACTAATTCTCCTGGCAACTGCACAAGTTAACAAAGCTACATTTACATAATAAGATTGTGAAATAAACTCCTGGAAACCAAGAATTTCAAAGTTAACAGTCAGCTCTTTGTCAACGTTAATGATGTGCATACTTGTGTGCATGTGAGTGGGCAACAATCATCTGCAAAAATGAATAAAATGCATTAGCATTAAATTTTGAATATTCTGTGTCTTGCTTGGATTGCAGATTTAATTACTTTTTAATACAGGCTTTTTGACCATTTTCTGAAAAGGGAAATAAATAGAGGGTTATGAAAAATGAAATGCATCCACAGAATTTTATTGCTTTAGCCAAGTGATCACTTTAAACTGTTTTAATGTTTTGAAAGCTTTGTCTCAAGTAATCAAACACCACCTTAAGGAGGCTGCTCATTATATTTATGAATGCAATTGCAACAGCAATTTATTCTCAAGCTATTAGCTCATTGGATCTCATGAGTCAAACACAGGATTAGGGTAAATGAGTTTCCTGAGAAGTCTGTGACAGTGCAAGAAAGAAGAACGGGAAGAAAAGAGCTACTGCCAACAGTAGAAATAGGAACTCAGCAAGTTAAATGCTCACTTTTATCAGGAACACTGCCACACCACCATGCTAGAAKATTCACAATATTCAAGGCTTTGTCTCAGATAAAAGCACAAGATCCTCACTGAAACACAGTCCTGTAYTTTAAGTATCGATACCTGATTTGCAGTTTACTGGCATTTTTCACAGGACTCAGATTACAACTTCCCTTAGTCTGTGCCCCATTACCCTCAATGCAATTCCTCGGGAAAGGGAAAAAAAACCCAAAACTGCCCTACCACAGTGCTAAGTGTTCATGGATAGCAAAGCAGTCCTCTGTGCAAGTTCTCAGGACTCCCACTCAGCCTTCCAGACTTCTCTGAACACGCCTCTTCYGAGCAAGCTGTTGTAATGAATTTAGCTACTGCTAGTTTGCAAGGAAAAACTGACAGTAGGATGTACCTAACAGAAGACAGATGGAACAACCTGAGCTTTGGAAGCCTATTTGGAAGCATTTTGAAGATGTCTATTTTAAGCAACATGGCATAAGATGCAGTGATAAGTTGTAAGAAATGATGGTGAGCCTGTAGAGTGGGAAATTCCCTGTGCTGCAGGAATGAGAACACCACGGACTCTTGCAGTGGTGACACTTCTCCCTCGATGAAACAAACCAGGGCTTCATTTTAAGCCCACTTGGGCGGAGTGTAGGTGGCCTCACAACTCATAGTAGTAAATGTTTTTAARTGACAACAGACAGCAGTTTTGTCCTTGCAAGGAATGAGTGCTCATAACCTTGGTTTAACAAGTGAAACTAGAGAAAGCAGCAGCTTTCTCCACAGCTGACAGAACATATGGCTAAGGTGCAGTATGAAATCAAGAGGGAAAAGACAGGTTGATAATCTCTTCCGAAAATGCTCCTACTCACACTTTACTGTCAGAGAACAGACCTCTCCCTCTCCTTTCTTAGGCTGCATAGTGGTAAAGGACCTTGTCTCCCACTTACATCTATTTTTGCACTTTTCCCACTACCACTTCTCCATCAACAGAACTAAAACCACATTAGCCAAACAAACAGCACCCTTACCACCAGAGGTGGAAAACTGCCCAGGGGAAGGGTGACACCAAACTACCAAGCCCACAGGGCCCAGCAGAAAAACCTAGAGCTTCTCATGTCACTAAGAGACACTGYCCAACAGGAAACATGCCTTTCAGATCCACCATAAAATGCCAAATAAACTGGTGTGGGGGACACCACAGAATTTTCCCCAATCAGAGAGAGATCAGAGTGCCTTCAGAATAACCAACATAGGCAATAACCTCTCCTTTCTGTGTTTTACAATGGGCAACTTACTCCCTCATTTCAGCAGAGCACCCCATCTCAACAAATGAAGACCCCTAACCATCCACCTGCCCTTCCAGGAACTCTGCCTGGAGGGCAAAGGAAAGGATTTTCACCAGCAGTGGTGAAGACAGGGGGCTAGTGCAGCACTACTGGTGAATCTCTGTGAGATGGAGCAAGGACTGACAGAATGAAAACACCTTTTGGCAAGCAGCAGCAACAGCTGGAAGTTTTAAGAGATACTGGTGTGGYGGAAGAAAGAAAAAAAGGGACTCACATTCTTCGCTATTATGGCCAGAGATTCCATTTTCTACCTCACTGAATTCCCTCTGACAGTTTCTATTATTTTGTTCCTCTTCTCCTTCTACCCTAACCATGGAAGGTCTCCTAACCAGATCTGTCTTCTGGACGYTTCATGCAATAATTGGCAAATAGAATGCTTTTCTTCAGCTTGAAATAATTTTCATGCAGCTTGAAAGTGCCTAAGAAAACAGATGCTGTTGAGCACTTGCTGAGGCTGCAGCAGAGTCACCTTTCCCCCTAGCAGCTGGACAGCAGGCAGAGCTCCCCCGCTTAGGAACCCTGGCCATTCCCTGGGCCAGGCAGGGGACAAGGGCCTGGAACTGGACCTTGCCCAAGCAACAAACTAAATTAAGGAGGGGGAAACTCCCAAGCATCTACCCCTGGGCTCACCAGATACACTTTCAGCCTTAAACACGAAATGTAAACTATGTAGGGCAAAAGTAAGGTTTAGAAATYGAGATCCAGCAAAAACACAAATAGGAAATAAATTCAGCTGGACTGAGGATAGATTTATGCTATTTACCAGTCACTCKGAAAATCAACCTCAGTCACTTCCATCCATGGAGAGAGAAACTAGCGCCAAGAAAAATGAAAGAGAATCCTTGTTTGATCATTGTTTTGAGTTACAGAGATCAAAAAAGCCCAAACAGTACAATAAATAATAAAAAATGAAGTCATAACATCTGTATCCCTCCTGTACTGCATTCCCCCATCTGCATCACTCCTCTGAAATGAAGCACCTATGCAAACACATGAGACTAGCAGGGAAAAAAACTTGTAACAGATAGAATGCAGAGGACAGAATGAGATCAGGACAGGTTGAACCATGCACAAAACTCCAATAGAAAGGTTGATGTTTGAAGATGGCTGCCACAGGGCAGAAGTTTAGTAACTTCCTAATGACAAAATGAGCCTSAATGCAGCTGATCTAACCACTGGAAAAGTAACAAGCTAAAAGACAAGCTCAGTGCCACATGATCCTACCTCCATACAATGAGAATCCTCTTTCAAGAGTTACTTAGCAAGATTCAGCAAGAACTGGTCCACAAGATCTTAATAAAAAAAAATGCAGCTGGGATGGAATGCTCAATAAAAGCAGGGAATACATTTAATGTAGGGTTCACAGAAAGAGTGGAAGGAGCCCAGTGTAGGGCAAAACTTACTATCCCAGCATCAGTTTTCACCCAAAACAGCTGAGATAAATTCACTACCCTATTCAGGAAATCAGAGATCAAGATTATTATTATCAGTTTATTCTGGATGCAAAAGACAAAGGAAAGATAAAAGTTAGAGTCATTCTGCACCCACAGTAAGTGACCTGCACTACAGGCTTGTAGTGGCCCTGAAACCACATTGGCTATGTAACACTTGAATTTTCCTTGGCTTTAGAGCAGAGGTGAAGTTAGAACAGGAAAACTTGTGAGAGCTGCAGTTACAATAATCAGCCAGAAACAATAATTAAATCCTCATAGCCTGAGGCCTTGAAACTTAGACTGAACAAAGCATAGCAAGTGGTGCTGGACAGGGCAAACTCAATTGTCAAGCCATGGTGATCCTTTTTGAAGCCTCTAACAAGGAAATAAGTGGAAAAAAGGACTCTCTGATATCTGCTCCAGTCAGCATTCTTTCAAGCAGGGAGAAGCCTTGCTCGTATTAAGTTATCTTTGGTGCTTCATTATTTATCTCCTCTAAAGAAAACCCACATATATGTTAAATAAAAAGGGTGATCTTTTCAAATTTCCCTAATTACACAGAACCTACTAGAAGTTGACCTTACTTGTGCATCTAAACACATGCTTTGTAAAAAAAATCCACTTCACGTTTTTTTGCTTTCCTCTTGGGATGGAGCCATAGCACACRTAAGAGAGACACATTTATTTCTCAATGTGAAAAGGGCAGAGGGGCACAGGACCCTCTTCATTTCCCTGGCTTCTTCACTTGCACAGTAAAAGTAAAAGGGAAAATGGTATGGAAAAGAAAAGAAAGAAAAAGGAAAAAACTAAAAAAGCCCACCCTAACCACCAGGAAAAGAGACAGAGTATGTTGTGATTGCAATTCCAGAGGCAACTGCTGTAAGAGTAAAGTAATGGTTTTGGAGAGGCAGTCCTGCACCCCCTGGAAAGGAAAGATTGAAGAAGTCTGATTCATTTTTTTCCCTCCCCTGTCTCCCACAACTGAAAAACTTGGGGAACAGCATAGCAGAGAACTCCACCCTGTGACACATGACAAAGATTTATGGTTGAAAAAAGTCAGGGGAGATTTTTCYCTGAAGCATCACTCACAGAAATCACAGTAGTGAGGAATGTTTCTAGACAACTGCTGGCAGCAGCCTGCACTCAACCCAGCTGCAAAGGCTTCCTCTCCCTCCTCCCTTCTAATGGATGTGCAGGCAATGGTTCCTGCTCTGCACCCCAACCTCTGCAAGGCCACGTTTGCTGCTGTGAGCTGCACACGGCTGGCGTGGGCCAAAGGCTTGCCCCCAGCTTACACTCCAGAAGTGGACTTYTAACCCAGTTCATGTGGAAACTTCACCTCTAGTAGATGTTTAATGCAGTAACTTCTTTCAAGACACTCCCCCACCGCCTCCTTCCACTGCAAGGGCTTGGTTCCRGTGTCCAATGGGAATGTACTGCAGCCAACAAACACACCTTATGTCAAAAGCATCAGGACACTGCTCCCACCTAGGAAACCACAGGCAGGGAACTGCTAGCAGCATCAGAGAAACTCATGACAWACGCTATAAATCAAGGTCATAAAATATAAGCAGTACAAATAGTATGGTAAAAAAGGCAGAACGGAAATTCTTGCTCTAACAGCTATAGCACAACCAGAGCAGAAACTGACTCCTTTTCTCACCTGAGTGTGAACTGCAGACACCACTAAACTTACATTAAATCTTTGCTGAAAAAAAGCACGACTGCTACGAATACTGCTAGCTAGCAATGCTCTTGCAGACAACCACTGTCTGCCAATCATATTGGAGAGATGTGGTCCATAGATGGAACAGGAAGGAATGCATACCCAGTCTTCCAGGGAGATGTGTGATTTCTCCTGCCTGTGGGTTTTGAGGGTTTTCTTATATTTGTTTGTTTTTTAAGCCTACATGATCTCCTGCTTCTCCAGGAAGTGTTTTCTGACACTAAAATAGAAGAACAATGACTGAGTGGGAGAGATTCACCTGAATAGGGGAAAAAAAAAACTTTGTGGTGTTTTAACTAGAGGTAGCAGAGTRAAGTCTGGATATGGCTTAATGMACAGTTGCCCTTGTCTGACACTTCCAGAAAAGCCAAAACCAAAAGTGATAAAAGAGCAAGATCTAAACGCAGAAGACAGAAAGAAACCAGAAAGCAAACTAATAGAAACAAGTGAGGAAAAGCCCTTACTGGGTTATAGGAAAGAAGGCAATTTTAAAAAGAAGGAAAAAAAAAAGAAGGGGGAAGCACAAATTTGACTTAATTTCTTTACTTGAAGAGATCTTTTTCCAACAAAGGAAACTAGAGACTATGGTAAGGGTGAAATTATGAATATAAGAGCACAGAAACAGGAGAAACAGGTTCACTATGTTTCCCCTACTCTGTATGTACACCAGGCTTTCTGGAAAGTTGACCATATTACTAACGTACAGGTAAGGAAGATAGAAACCAAAAGCGTTCCTGTACCTTCCTGGGAAATTCATTATTCARAGGTTAACTCATTGCACAGTGTTTTTCCATGTGCTTGGTTTCCACATCAGACAGGCCATACAGCTTACAGAGGCATCTGTTGGGATATGTCTCCAAAATGTGGGCTCACAACACCACGTCTGCACGTTTCTCCAGGCACCTCCAGCCAGCACTCCTGCACATACACAGTCTTGAATTACATCCACCTTGGCYAGGAAGGCACTCTGAGTATTTGCTTGCAATTATCAGTCACAGCTAGAACCTGAYCTCATATGGCTGCCAACTAAACATCAACTGGGATTTACGTATCAAGAGGTGGAAAAGGTAGTCTGGAAAACAAGGGAAGAGGCCAGCAGCAGCTTCTACAAACACTCAGTGATTCAATCATACTTGAGCTGTGAACTCAATGAAAAGAGCAAGAATTTGGGCTCAGGATTGTAAACCTTGGCAGCTAATTCATCACAAAACTGATCATGTGTGCATATGAACAGCAGTTACCACCATGTCAGCCTTAATTACATGAGCTGCCTCCCACACAATAGCAATTGACAAGACCATGGCCAACTGACCCTATCATAAAATGCAATTAAAAAGAAAAAMCAAACMAAAAAAAGGAAGTTGGAGCACAGCTTAAGCCTCTACCTATGATGTGCACTYGATATTTACACAGCAAGCTCTGCTCACTGCCACCAGGTCTCACCTTTTATCACAACAGTTTCTTCCATCCTCTCATCCTGCTGTAGCCACCCTGCTGCCTGAGCCCATCCCTGAAGAACCTCCTTAATCTAATCTACCCCCAACACACCTATTCTAATCTGGTCAGACAAATTCAGTTTAAATAGCAAGTAAAAACAACCAAAAAATCAACCTGGAATTTCTGCGGTTTTGAATGGAACATATGGTCTTATCATCTTCGTTTTTGTAGCTGATCACAGTTGACCGGTTTCTAAACAAGGGTRCAATTTCCCTCACAGCATTGCATTCCTGAAGTCACATACTTATTGTTTTCTAATTCTAGAGTATGAAAAAAGAAAATTAAATTCAATACCACTTACTGTAAGGAACTATACAATATTCCTACAACTATGTGCTCTTACAAGTATCAGTGCAAAATACCTTGCAGAGCTTCCATTTTAATTGCACATGTTTCCTTTCCCTCAAACTAAGTCCAAACCACCTCCTCACAAACCAGTCAGCAAGGCTCCATCCACAATGGACTTCAAAGCTGACTGACACAAAAGTTTAGGTTTTAGCTCAGAAAACATCTGAGGTCTAGAACCTCTGCTGCTGCACAGTCCTAAGTCTTCTCCTGTAGAGAACCATGAGCACTAATTGCCATGGGAAAACCTGCCTCAAAAAGTCTAAAGTGTTTTCCTGACAGACATCACTAAATTAAGGGTGGTGTTTGCTTGCTATTCAGCATGAAGGAGGCAGAGGGAAATGACAGTCTGAGAAAAAACATTTGAACAAACAGAGCAAGTTAATTTTTAATTCCCACAGGTTTTAGTGCAGTGTAACACATTTCCTAACCTCTTAACAAAAACACCAGATCCTCAAGATTATTTCCACTTAAGAATTCGTTGGTAATCACAGCATTTACTGTAGTGCAGTAATGCTGTTAGAATAAATGAAGCTCTGAAAGCTTCTGTTTTTAAGCCTCAGAGGATGTGCTTCAGCACCAAAGACCAGACCCCACAGTGACTAGCTGGTACACTTCAGGTGATCGACAATACTCAGAAACGATTAATTATATTAATTTTCTTCAAATGACTTAATATTTCATAAAGCTTTCAAAAGTTAAAAGTTTTGTATTTTTCCCATGCAAAATAGACACCAGACACACAGCCCAAACTGCTCAAAATCATTTACCCCACTAGTAGCAAAAAGCATCAGATGGCTCCAGTTGCTGTCACCTCTGTGCTCAGGTCATGTGAACAGGCACTCCCAACTGTCCCTGCCTTCAGCCATGATAATGGAAACACTATTTTAATCATAGGGCATAGGTATCAACAGGACTTCTGAACTCAAAGCTTCCCACTCGCCRGACTGTGACCTCCATTAACAGCTCATACCTGTTCTGACATCTGAGCTGAACTTGAACAAAATGCTAAAAGCACTTTATGGAACTATACCCTCCATACTCCTTCCCCTGCTCGTTCTCCAGGTTTTACTGTTTGCATAGACAAAATTACAAATAAACAGAAATTTAATTATTCAGCTTCTAATTCCCATTGCATGTTGATGTTTATGTAATTGAAAACCATATAATTACTTTATGTTTTAACATCCCTCATAAATATGGATTTTTAACACAATCCTTTACARCAAATTAGCACCAAAAATCTGGTAATGTGAGATGGGAGCATGAGTTACTTTGGCAAGCTCAGAGAACTGCACAAAGACTAAACAGTGGTGTGATGTCTCTCATCACTTCACAATTTTCAGCAGGCAGAAGAAAATCCACYGCAGTTCCCAGCTTTGCTAGGAAGCCTGATCAGGCTCCGGAACACAAGTTTTAATGCAAGAGCAGCAAAGAAGGAAAAGCTAGAATCTGACAGCCTCATCCTTCACACATTTACAGGTACTGAAAYGCTTGGCTGAGGATAAATCTCAGCTTAATCTAAAGCCTGGCAAGAAACTTTCTTTTTCATGATAATCCACTTACTTATCAAGTTTCATTTGCTAGTTTTCAGATCAGGCTGTATGAAATACCTTTCTCTGGAACCCCAGCTGGCAACTTACTTGGGCTTTAAAAATCACCCTCAAGCAATTTGTGCTCCACAGTGAATCCAGCACACTGGCACAGCAATACAAGTGTGACCAACAACGAAGAAACAAATGCCTTTAGCTTCAGCTGCTGAAAGTTATTGTTTCCATTGATCTGGCTGGGAACAGCATTTGGAAGGAGTGGGCACAAAGATGTAGCAAGGTCTGGTATTTGATATTAATACCACCTCAGTGGTATTATGATATTAATACCACCTCAGTGATGAGGTATCCCCCACAATTCAGTTTCCCATACCTTTATTTGTCCTATAGGCTGATATAAAATCGTATTTTCAGTAACATAGAGTAAAACTGCAGCTATGCTAGCACAGTGAAGTGAAACCACTTAAGAGAAAAGCAAGAATTACTCTAAGCAAGGATTTCTCAGAATAATAAACACAAACTGCCAAGGCCTRTTGAGGTCCTGGACTCATGAGATCACCTACATTTCTGAGGGCAGTTCTGCATTTCTACCTGCTCTCCTCTGTATGAACCAAGTGCATTGTACCAGCAGAGATTCTAGCTAAAGGGATGACTGGCTGACCTGGAGTCACTGCACTTATTCTTGTTGAGCAAATATCAGTTAAACTTTTCACCAGAGCTTGGTAACCCTGTTCTAGGGGACTCTACACTGAAAACATACTCYTTTAGGTCAATCACATAATTGGCTACGTACTAAAGTGCTACAGCATCTGAATGGAGCCACTTTTACACCTGGCCMTGGTGGCTTTGCTCATGGCTTTACCTTTGAGTAAGAACACACACACAAGCTTTGACAGAGCTCACATGCCACAAATGATTCCCAGATATAACTGAAGTTGTGAAAAGATAGAGATTTTAACCACATGCAAAACTAGTTACAGCTGGGAACAGAGCTGCAGACTGACATTTTAGGAGCCACATCTTCCAACTTTACTGCAGGAGGTAGCTGCAGGAGGAAAAAATCAAACCAAACCAAAAAACCTACTCAAAATCTGACACACAGGTTGCTGGGATCTGTTTTTCCCCACCGACACAGGTATGAGCAAGAAAATTGCTCTTCTGGCCAATTCCACTACTGCACAAAAAGAACAGTCCAAGTCCTAAGGAGAAAGAAAGGGACAGTGGTGCTCGCTGCCCAAGTCCCAGAGAAAACTACTGAATGCAGCCACCTTCCTCAATAGATCTTCTTGGGAAATAATTTCTAACTAGTGGTTACAGATATGACAATGCCAAACATTATTTGCAAAGGCACTGAGATATAAATTAACCTCACACTTTTTGCTAACCTGGTTAATGCACACAGGTCTCAAAGCTAGAGTTAGGCTAAAGCACTATTACTCAGCTCAGATTAAATTCAATAATCAGGCTAAACAGCAAGGTTTGCCACTTAACTAAAAGTCCAGGGTTGATGGGGCCAGACCTGGTGGGAGAACCATACAGACCAGCTCCCAACTGGGCTTGAAAGTAGAACTACAGGTTGGGGCAGGCCAGTCTGATGAATAAGGGTTAGAAAGTGAAACAGAAGACAGCCAAGCTAACTCCCACTCTGCTAGTGAGAGTGTCTCTTCAGTACTTAACCCAGGAAACCTTTGCTGAGGATCTTCCAAGACATGCATTTGCTATGACAACTCCCATTTTCCAACAAAAACCAAATGAAAGTTAAGGTTTCCTTTTGAAAACAAATGCTAGAATAATTTYCTACAGCACTTGGTCACCTTACCTGTACTGAGTTTGTTTTACAGCAAGTCAAAGATTAACGTCCRTGCCTTTCAATTGGATTCTCTCCAATGACAGCAGAAAAAGATCTGGGCCCGCACCTACAGTCCAGCAACAGAAGCCWTTTGCACAATTAAATCACATTGACATAAATGAAAAGTTAATGCAGTTCGGCAGCCAGGGCATGACATGACATGCCAATACAGAGACTGTATTTCAAACACCTACGTGATGTTATAAACTTGTGGAAAATGTATTTCAAAAGAATTTATTTRTTTTTACTAATGAGAGCTCAAGAGRTAATTTAATGAGCCTCAAGATCAATGGTGAAAAAGAATGCCCTTTATTTCTCAACTGTCTTCCTCCAGTGTGACATTTTGAAGTTTTGAAGTACAGGCAATGAAAATGGATATCCACATCATCACCTTTTTCTGGAACTTTTAATTAGATGTAAATGCCAYAAAGTGAAGGTAAGAATATCTGGACACAATTCCTGAGAGCTCATATTTCATCTCTCTCAGCACAAGTGAGAAGACCCCATGCCTTTTCAGACTCAATTCCCAGCTCTTCTCATCAGCCACTTGATGAAAGCAAAAGAATCTCATAATCCCTGAACTTACTGTTKTTGTAAGTAGCCTGTGAACTGTAATTTTAGTTTCAGCAACAAAAAGCAATCAACCGAAAAAGAATTAAAAATCATGTTATTACAGTTAGAGTCSAACAAGGCACTCCAGTAAGATCAGCACTCCCATGATGGGAGTAAGCTGTGCTTTGAGGAAAGGCATCCTGAAGTACATGATTAACTTAAGCTGGAGGCCCTGTCTTCAAGGAATTGCTTTCAGGTCAAGATGATTGTTACCAGATCCTATTTTTCTTCCCTATTATCCCTGATAAAGCTGTTGGTAAACATGGTGACTCCCAGTGACACAACACCTCATCTAAGATATTACCTGGGTCACAGAACTGATTTTTTACAGTAGTCAAGTCACCATCTGCTGGTAACTTGAGCTTGAAGCCATCAGAGRAGGGTTGAGCAGATCAGGTTGAGTCTGGAGACCTCCCAGGTCTAGAAACACCTTTTAAATTAAGTTTGTTGTCCATTTGAAGGCTTGAATTCATGCTTGTCTATTGCCCCATTATAGCTGCTCTTAATAGAGCATTTGCTCTCCGAACAGGGGTAGTGTAACATTTTGGCAGTATGTCTTTTATTATTCTGCCAAAATGACAGGCCAAAGTGGTTGTAGAAGTAACATGATGGTATACAAGGAGACTATTGCTCAGCTACATTTGCCTGTTCTGCAACAAAACTACATGAGCACCTGCCTCCTGTAGCTYACCTTACCTATTAGTCCCCATGCAGATGGATCCATTTTTTTCTTAACAAGAACCCTCTCAAACAAATAATTTTTTTGAGGAGGAAAAAAAAGGGAAAGAAGAGGAAGGGTGGATTCAGGGAATGGAGAAATATATGAAAGAAAATATTCACAGCTAACAAAAACATTTCCATCTAGCAAGTATTACAAAAGAAGGATATTACAGAGTTAAATATGGTCAGGCAAAGACTTCATTTAATAAAACATTTTATTTGTATCCTTCCTTAAACTTCTGCTTCTATTCAGTCTGCCTCTGAGTATTAAACTCCTGCTGTAGGCTGAATCTGGGCTAAGATTATGCACAATAATTGCAAGTTGAGCTTCAGTTTACAGACTTAGACAATAATGAGTCAAAGAGAGACTCAACAAAAGGAAACGTATACAGACAGGATCAGACAACAAAGCCTTGGGATGTCTAAGTGATACCACAGCATTGGGGAATTTCAGATTTTCAATTTACCACATGCAAAGGACTGGTTACAAGCTCCATATGGAGTGGGATGTTCTGGGAGCTATTTGTGTTTCATAAATTAGGTTTTGTGGTATTTAATTGAAATTTAGAATACGTCTGTTCCACTTAGCTGTCTGTTCTAAAACCCACTTTGCATTGCAACTCAATCATGCAAACATTAGCAATGGCCTTAGTGCTTACCTCCACAGCCAGTCTACTTCCAGCTTTGCCTATAACTTAATCCACAGAAATTATCATTACAAAATTCATATTATCACTTAAAAAGTTATTTTAGTAAGCCCACATTTTGAACAGTTTTCCACTTAATTGAATAGGGTCAGATTTTTTATTTTTTAATATGCTGAGAAGTTTTATACAGCAGTTTATGCATGCCACAGAGAAAAGAATTGAGACTTCTAAAACTGTGTATACTTTTAAATTTGTTTTAGAATACTGGAGTGTATCAAAATCCTAATGCAAATTCAGTGAAAAGACATGCAAAAAAAAAAAGGAGGAGGTATCCACATGTGCAACAGCAGACATTACCAAATACACAGGACAAGAATTAATTTCTGAACAATTACAAAACATTTGGTTTATAACTTGACCACAGTGGTACTGTTTGTAAACAACTGCAGAGCTACAATTTCAGGGATATTACTGAAGTYAACAGCAGCAGACAGAGTGAACACAGACCAGCAGCAATAAAACTTCCTTTCCTAGGCAACGGGGTTAAAGCTAGTAAAGGTATTTAGCAAACTTGGATGGAAAGAAAAGAAGGGCCATGAAAGAAAAATGGGTTTAAATTAAATTACCCAGAATGCATTTGTTAGTGTTAAAGCCTTCTAAACTAAAGTACAAAATGGAGGAGAAGAAGCACTGGGAGGACAATATTTACATTAGAAAAATCCAAACTAATTAAGAGAATAAATTAAACACAGTCCTAAAACTGAACGAATTTACATTGTTGTTGGAAGACACTGAGAAGGAGTAATTCCTTTCCAGCTGAGAGAATCCCTGTCACAGAAGAGGAAATCCCCCCAGCAACAGGCAGGTCCAAGGAGTACACCCAGAGCAGATGCCATGAATCATTAGCACTGACAGCTAAATAGAGGCATAGAAGAAAGAARTGTGTGGGGGAGAGAAACTTTCCTCTGAATTGAGATCCATTAAACACAGTACAGGAGCAGAAATTTCTAATCACTGCTGGTGTTGTTAAATCTGGAGTAACGTCCTAGAAAGAACAATTCATAAGCAATTCATGTATTTGACTGGTGTGAATAATCCAAGCAATTGTATCCTCTATCCAATCCCAAGACTCAAGCACATATTTGGATGAATTCACCACAGTCCAGATTAAGGGAAATATTTTGCCATGCTACTTCACTGATGGAAAACCAAGGTGACCAAAGTAGACCTGGGGTGGGATTRAAAGAATAGCTCTGAAGTTTATCATGGCAGCAACAAGAGCTACAGATAATAACTTCTGCCAGGAATTAGAGAAGAATTCTTTGACTTGSTGTTAAATTAGTGCTGTTTAATCTGACACTTTTCCCATGACATATAAACCTTTGTAAATACATAACACTCTGTTACAAGTGGTAAGGAGAAAGGAGGGCAGGAACATCCTTCAAATTTGATGTTCCTCTGATTTTCAAAATTAAATCATGAGTCTCTCCCTCAAGTAAGTCTGCTATTTTTTGTGACYAGAATTAATCATTATAAATGCACCTATTCAGGTTCATCTCAAATTGCAGAATGCTAAAAGCTATTATTCATCGAGGATGGCACATTTTGAAGTGCTCCATGTCAAAGCKGGGTCAATATCTATTTCAGTAGGAGGCCACATTCCTGTTTTCCKGGTCTGCAGAGTCACCTTTCTTGACTGAAAGGATCCTCATGTATGGAGCAGTATCTGACACAAACCAAACTGATATGCYACTGGAGCTTTCCAGTAATGACAGCAGGATAAAGGAGGCCTTTGAAGTTCATGGAAGAGCAGGAAGAGGTGATAATTTAAAAAGCTTGTCAGTATACCCAAGAGCAGAAGGAGAGCAAAGTATCAATTAATAATTCACACTCCTATTTCTCATGTTATCATAGTACCTCCAAACAGTTTGCAAACATTGATTAAGTCTAATGACATGCCCCTGAAGCAGACAAGCACGTTTGAAGTTCTATTCCTAGCAGCCATGATGGCACTCAGGGAGCATTTCCTTTAGCTGATCTATGCCCTCTCTTCCCCTGTTAAATGGTGATAATGACACTATCATGCGGTGGTTCAGAAGCTTAGTGACGTCTAAATCAACACATTTACTGACAGAAAAATAGCACACAAGGACAATCTCATATGTCAGATTACACTCTTACACAATTACGCTGAACTCAAGCTACCACACCTGACACAACATAGCCAGTGGGAATCTTCATTTTATAACACTCTCCMGGGTTTGCCTTGCTCTGTCCCTAAGTACCCAGAGCACTTGAGTTCTAGTTAATGACCAGGATTCTTCGGTACTGGGTTAACAAGAAACACATTGTAATTACAGTAATTAGATCTGATGTAGAAAGAATTGTGAGAAATCAAAGACTGTCCACAGTAGCCTCTAATTCCCAATTAACACAAAGTAGTTGGTGTGTTTGCAAGCCAGGACAAACATACCCATAGCTGCAAACTCCACAGGTAATTGCCATTTGCATTCAGAAGGGAAGTTGAACCACTACACTGTTTTAATCCTTGCTTTGAAAGACAGCTACCCATGTGTTGTCCACTTACAGACGGTGAAACAGCAATTGAGGGAGGCTTTGAGCTGCCAAAGGGAAAAGCCAATCACACAGGCTMCCCACAACCAGCATTTCACTTTGGGAACTCCTTGCTCCCAATACCATACTTGGACTAATTTTTTTTTTTTTTAAATTAGAAAGTCTACAACCATGGATGTTCTTGTCCTAATGAGAGAGAGTTCCTTCTTCCTTGTTTGGGCCTCTTTCACACATTACTTTGCTTAMCCTTCTTACTAATCTAACATTTCCAGAAAGACAAATATGAAGACAAAAATAAAGGCTTCATGAAATGCAGCTCTTTTCTTCTCTTGAGCCTGACAGTCAGTTCCAAAAGCAGATTGTCATGACAACAAACAACCTGGAGGCAATCCAGCCAATTAATCTGCCGAGGAAGCAGCCATCCTAACCTAGGAGAACAGCACYGCTGCTTTAAGCTTCAGAAGCAAATAAAATGAGAGAAAGCAAAAGAAACCTAACACCAAACCTTACCACCCACATTTAATSTTATTAGGCTGCCTTAGAGCCATAGTGAAGAACAGTCCAGCCCTGCACACGCGTAGTCCCTGGGCAGCCCCTTCGCCCCCATTCCCAACACAGAGCACAGGCAGCCCAGACCCTCTCTGAGGCTTTGATCTGAGCTGAGCCACATTCCCAGGCCCTGACGTAGCTCAACGTGCAGAAGAGTTATCAAGGTGAGCCCTCCAATCTTTACATGTGCAGCCAAGGAAAGAGCCCCTAGGTTAAGCAGAGGTATGAMACAGAAGAGACTGTCACACACCACTGCTATAAACCCTGTTTTGTTGGCACTGCTGTTGCGCATTTTTCCTCTTCTCTGTGACTTGTCAAGAATATTTATCAGCATCTTAAGCTCAGGATTATTTACTTTTTCACAAAGGATTAAGTGATCRGTGAAGGTAGATATGAAAGTAATTCTCCTTCAATTTCACTAATTACTTTTTCCTTCATATGCTACTTTATCTCTTTTCATGTATTCTGTTTTCTATAGGCTAAAGCACATCACATCTCCCCTGAAAATATCCACTATCTCCCGTATTTTTTCTATTCTGGTCTCTTGGTAGTAACTCAGACATTAAAATGTTTAGCAGCAGATGCCCAATACCTACTGTTTGTTAATCTCATGTCATTCACATATGCTCCATGTTCTATAAAATACTGTGGTATTAAGTTACAGAACACAAAACTTGGAAGCACTCACTGTAAACTTATATGAGAAGTTGAAAAGAATAAAAATGTCAAAGACTGTGTTTTGAGATTCTCCCTGTAAACTGATATGAGAGGTTGAAAAGAATAAAAATGTCAAAGACTCTCTTTTGAGATTCTCACAAGACTCAATACACAAAAATTTCAAATAAAAATTTTCTTCCCTGTCTTCAGGGGAAGGGTAGGAATAAATGCTTTCAGTGTAGACCTGTCCTGCAGYTAAACATGCCTTTCAGAAGGTAACTGAGCAATGAAGATCTAAAGCTTTAAGCATACACAAGATTTACTCATCTGGTAAGTACACAGATTTGCTTCCAACTGAGGTTTTACTATCAAATCCCCTGGGTCCAATCCATCTCACAGAAGTACTAAATGGATTCCTAGCAACTTCAGTAAGCAGTGGATCACAGATTATAAGCACTTCCTGAAAAAGCATGTTTTTACAAACTGAAAAAGATACCAGTCTTCCGAGCACTGAGAATGCAATGTATGCATGTGCACACACTCTACACATTTCCTTCTCGCTGTCTGCAGCTCTAGCCAACATAGAGTAAGCCAACAATCATATTTTCTGCTGAGCCTTTTCTGTGTTCACTTGAGTTGGTACAATATTGCAGAATAGAATAAAGCTCCTGTGCCTACCTTGAGGGCTTTCGCAGCTTTCTTCATCGCTGTTGTCTTGGCAGTTATTCTGACTGTCGCACACAAAGCTTTTATCAATGCACAGACCATTTTTACAGTGAAATCGGGCAGTAGAGCAAAGCAAGGGGTTTGCTGCTGCAAAAAGAGAAAGTGARATCTTTCATTAGAAATTCTCTTCCCCAGGAAGTTAAATTTAGAAATTCTCTTGCCCAGGCAGTTAAATAGCTCATAAGCATCAACCACAGGTCACAACTCAACAGCTGGTCAATTTGCTGGCTATGTGGGAGTAACCTGGCAATCAAACCAACCCTGGCTTTCTAAACAGGGAGAGCTGAAATTCTARTTTATGCAGGATTCATTACAATTAGCAGAGATTTAGCCCACCCACCGTTGTGATAAGCCTTCTGTTCATTTTCATGAGAGCCCCAATCATGATCACTGTTCCATAYTTGCTCACACTGAAGACATATGGAGGGTAGAACTGCCTATCATAAACACTGCCTGCTGACTCCCATCACAGAAGACTCAGTTTAACCTAAGTTTCATACTGTAAGACAACAATTCTGACTGAGAACTGCCAGGCAGTGGTTCATTTACCTCAGCTTCTCTTCTTCTACCCATTCTCCTCACTATCTTGAATTGACATAGCAACAATGTTGAAATCTTGCAGCCTCTCATTGGAATCTCAATTATTTTTTAAAGAACRGTGTTTGCACCCTTCATATACATCATATATAACCTCATCCTTCAACACAATCATTACTTAACTGAGATATGTATAAWTTAGCTGTTTTTAATATCTACTCACAAATCAACTGCTGTTCTTTAATCATTTTTGGCACTCTTCTCTGAACTCTGAACAGTTTTTGGTAAAGGGGGGACTGAAATAGCATGCAACTTTCCAACTGAAAATTATAAACATGCTTAGATGTCTTGTCTACTTCAAATTGCTTCTCTGCCACAACAACAAAAGGGTTTACAGCTTCCAAACACTAATTGGCTTCCATTTTTTATTCTTTAAAGTAAGAGCTACACTTAAGAGTTTTTAAAAAAACCTCAAAARCCTTGAAGTCTGCCCTACATATAACCTGCAGTACATATAACAAACACTGCCAATTCCTCCAGCTTTCCAAGAGCACATTTAGGATGAACATGCTAAAGCTACTTTGGTTTGAAACTGCCACAAACTTGCACACCACACTGATTGCYGAGGTCACCCTAGAACCTACATGGCTGTTCCTCTTCATAAGCAGGGACTATAAGCAGACATTTAGGCATGCTAGAAAACAAGTGCTTCATTGGGATAGAATAATGGGGAGATCAGCAGCATGTTAGCATCAGTAAGGTCCCATTGGAGCTATACACTATACACTCATGGCCAATCGTGCCATTCCTAATCAATTCCATAAGCTGGGGCACTTTCAGTTGAGACCTGCCACTTGTCAGTCCACCACTTCAAGGATATTCTAAGCACTCTGGCAAAGCCTATTTTTAGTCCATTTGTTCAAGCCTAATCCAGAGTAATCTTCTGAGCCTTCAATGTTTCTCTAGCTTCACTTGCTCTGCCGAAGTGCTGATTCCCTGCCACAGTGCCACAGTCCTTGCAGGGCCAAACCAGACTCTCCAGGCCAACAACAGATGCCACCTTAAGAGAAGTTCGTGCTGTGAGGGAAAGCACACCAACCACCAACAAGAAAGGCAAGTCCTCCTCCATCAAGCAGACAGTGATAGATCACTGTAAAGATTGCCCCTTTTGTTATCTTTGAAAGMTGCTGTCTGTTGTCCTCCTCCTGACCTTTAAAAGTCATTGAAAACAAAACCTCAGCATGCTCTCTGACAGGAGAATGAGCAAATATTTTGGTGCAAGCTTTCACCTAGAGACCCATGCTTTTACCAGCTCTTGATAGTAACAACAGAGCTGCTGGATTCAACATCACTTTTCCCTACTGCCAAGATACATCCCTGCTGGACTTACAGATACAAATCAATCTGTGCAGCTACACGCAGAGGGTTTAGCCCAAAACAAGCAGTACTTCAGACCATCTCTCTGCTACAACTTCCCTGCTGCTGTGCATTGGCAGGCATGTCTGGCTTCAAGAACCTCCTTCTCCTTCCAAGAACCTGCTTGGCTAAATATGCCATTATTTGCATTTTTGTTGTTTGAGAACATGTATAAACAGAGAAACCTAAATGTGCTGATGACCAAATACATCATATTCTTCAGTGATAAGAAATAGGAAAATTAAAAAGGAAAAATTCAAATGGTATTTAACATTAGCCCAATTTGAATTACATTTGAGTACACAGAGCATGTTCAAAGCAAATATGCAGCTTAAAACACATTTCAGGGGCTTGAAATATCATACAGGTATTATATAAAAGCAAGACTGAGACAGACCTTAAAAAAAAGGGGAGATTCAACCATGAGGTGAAAAGCCAAGGATCATCTGTGCCTTAAAGGACAGGGAGAATATCTGACTCAGGAACTGAAGGCCACTGAATGTTTCCTTTCTAAGTAGCATCAATTAGTTGAAATACACAGCCATGCCCTCACTTGCAAGCAGGGTCCCACTTACTGCAGTTCTCCTCATCGCTGCCATCAGGACAGTCCTCAAAGCCGTTGCACCGGAAGCGGCCAATGATGCAGTGGATCCCACTGGCGCAGGGGAAGAATGTGGCACCACATTTGGATTTGGCTTTTGCTGTGAGAGGAGACAGAAGTGGGCAGAGGTGAGGGAAACAATTTACAATGGTTACAGATGCTGTCATAGCAGTACAGTAAAGGATGCTCAAGGCAGTGCTGCTGGCACTGATGGTAGGTGCCTTCCAAGCAAATTAGTGTCTTTGTGAGAATAAAAAACACTAGACACTCATAAAAATATTTTTCAGGCTGCAAACTCTAAAAAGAAAATGCTATAATTAACACTGCTTTTATTCAACATGATTTATACAAACTGGATGCAAAAGGACCACCATACCTCTTGCTGCAGTTATTCAGGACAGAAACTACATGTATTTCATAGTGCCAGCACAGCTACTCATTAAAACACTAAACACTAACAACAYCAAAATGTGTTTAACAAATGATTACAGAATCTCATTATGATCTCAAGTACTACACACTTTTTGCTTTATTGCACAGCAACTCTTCATTGCAAGAAGAGAACACTGCCCTCAGCCAGAGTGATGCAGATGGTTCTACTCTGATGCTCAAGGCAAGCACCAGAGAAGTCCTGTGGTACCACCAGCTGAGAACAAAACAACTCCCAACACAAAGTGCAATTTTAAAAGACAAATGGTTACATTTTTGCTTTTCCAAATGGTCTCRTGACTTGATGGACCACATCACAGGTTACTTTTTCTTCAGAAAGTCCTCTCTAAAGCAAAGGCAGTCTGCAGAAAGAATATGCTGGTAACTGCAGGAAGGTGTGTATGGTGCAATGTGATAATGCCACTGATTGGAGAACACCAGAAAAGGAGCCAGATCTAGAGCTCACCAGCCTTGTGAGCAAACGTTTCCTACTCTGACACAAACCTACAAGAAGTGCTTGCAACTCACAGGTTTTGAAATGTGACAGATCTGAGTATCAAAAGAGCAAAATTTATGTGGCCCAATGGCATATTAGTACACCAACCCGCAGTTTCACAAGGCCAGGACAAGATCAGGGACTATCAATGTACATGCAAAAAAAACTATATCCAGTAGGGATAAAGAGCATTAATTTGGAAGGAATCATCTCTTTCAGGATTAACTACTAAGAACAGCTGTAGCAAAGCCTTCTTCCATCACTCAACAGACTACATATAAACTGTTTTAAACCACAGTTACAGTAATTCTTACTTGATCTAGTGTCCTCCAAAACCAACTTCCTGTAGTTCCTCTCTTACATGTTTTTCTTCATTATACTAGTAGTTTTCAATTAAAATTATGAAGTGTAAAATATGATGTATCACTAAATTTTCATATATTCAACTACCATTTTTTCTGAAGAGTATCCAAGGTCCACTTGGGGAAGAGAAATTGAGCCAYTACTTTGCACAAAAACAGGTGATAAAGTACCCTAAAGTAGCCGCTGTGCTTCACACCACTGGCAATAGAAAACCATCAGCAGAGATGTTTGAGCCCCTGCAATTCTTTACACAACATCAAAGAGCAACTTCTGTGTTAGAATTCTGAGAGAGGCTGATCTCAGCTAAACAATTCAGTAACCACAAGGTGTGAGGCACCATTATACTCCCAGTCTTTAAACAAAATCAGCAAAACAACCTCAGCTACAGATTCAGTGTCATCAAAGCAAGCAGACTAGCAAGCCAGCCAAGATGCTWCTGGACAAGTGTGATAATAGCACACGTATGTGAAGAGGTGCCCAATGCTTCACATGTTGCTTTTGTTGTTGCTTACCCTCCTATAAAAGCTAACACCTTTTTGAAATCATAGAGCGAATTTACATTCCCCAGACCAAATACTACTTCTAGACAACTTATTTTAGAGATGTATTTTGAGCCAGAGCAGTTCTACGAGGGAACAAAAGGACAAAGTTCCAAGAGTTTCAAGGAGAAGAAGTAAGAAATAAGAAAAGGGGGAAGCAATTTCCTTCTGCATCTGTTAACATTTACTGGATCCCATTCCTTCAAGCAGGTTTACTTTAGTCATTTGGGGTCTGAATTCAGAGGCTATCAACTTTCTGGCAAATCATAATCAATGATGATCTTTGTCCTCTCTGAAAATCTTGACAAATAAGGCTTCAAAATTATTTGCTTCCAACATTTCTAACATTCTCTTACTCTTGTAGCCTTATTCTTYCTGACAGATTTCAGACTGTGAATCGTCAAAACATGAGCCTGTGGCCCTCTAAAGAGGAGAGGTTTTGTGCCTGTATGTTTCTAATCAGAGCCAGACGTGGCAGTGAGGGCTGGAAGAGCCCTGTTTCAGGTATGACACACACAGGTCACCACATTCTTGACTGCTCTGGCCCCAAAGGGTGCAAAGCACATCTGGGACCTTGAGCTACCTTGAGCTACCACAGTAAAGCCATAAGTAATATTTAATGTTCGACCACATCTGGAAGAAAAACATKCTGGAATGACTAGGAACAAAGTCAAGTTTCTGGAAAATGAACTCTTTCTTCCATACAAAGCATACAGATACCCCACCAAGAAAGAGGGACAATTATTTGTGTAAATATAAACCATTCAGGACAATTATTTAATGTAAGTATTACTTAGATTGTTATATAATGTTTAGTTCAACACTTCATCCCCATATGTTTTTCTACGTTCTCCTCATGAGACAGTAGCCAGAGAACAAGAAAATTCTATTTCAGAATAACTGTTTATAAAAAAACACATACTAGTAACCACAGACCAAAAACAAATATGAAACTAAACACCTTCAAGTTATTTCTAAGTTTCCCTTTTACATAGCCCACTGATTTTATTTTTTTTTAACTGAAGGGAAGGAAAAAAYMACAAACAAAACCCAAATGCAATTCACTGTATTTGCAACAGACACSATATATACAAAAACCAATCCCAATTCAAATTTATACTTACATTAGAGACCCTAGAAATAAAAAAGAGCATTTCAACCACCATGGTGATTCACTAAGTAACACAGCCAGTTGCTTATTAGACACAAGTCTTGCTCCCAAACAGAACTTAGTTTTCCAAGTTCCAATTTCAGACACAAAATGCATTTTTCATCTGCTTTACACAAAYGCAGGGAAAATGAGCAACTGGTAATGCCTCAGTCCAAGTCACATCCCCATACTCTGGAGAACTCCACTGAGGAATTCCAGCTTTATTTCAAATTTGACATTCTTCTTGTCCTCTGACATAGTTTCCCCAAGGTTTTCAAGTAAGTATTTTTTGGCCACTGCTCACAGAATTCCTATGGAAAGAACAATTATTTTGTCCAGAGCAGAAACCTACCTTCCCATTCTGCAGGATCTTTGGAGAGACCCTAAACATGAAAAGCTGTAATTTTCTTCAAGTCTTTGGCACCCTAACAAGTAACAGATATGTACCCCAGGATCATGACAGCCTATAGCACATTCAAGTCATATGCTGCATTATTCCAGCATTCCTCTGCAATTCTTACTACTATTACAAGACTCTTASAAAAAGAAAAGAGTTTTCTTCTCCTTTGTTCATCACTGTGTCTTCTACTGCACAGTTTCCAAGTTTTCAGGCAGATCTGTATGTGAGAAGCTTTATGTGTATCTGCCAGCAGCTATCTATTTGGCTATTTTGGTGATTTCAGCCTTGATAAGCTTTCAAGGACAGCACTGTCTTTGCAATCTACATTCTTCTCTGTTATGCTTGGTTGAAATGGGCTCAGGATAATCAAGAATTACAGGGACATCAGGAAATGACAGAAGAGAAGTGAAAAGGGACACAGGCGCATGTGGACTGTTTGATCTTATTTAGCCAAGGTATTACAGCCAGCTAAAATAATGGGAAGGGAAGAAATTGGCTGTTTTAAAAGGAACTGGCAAGTGTCCCTAAACCCATGTCTCCAGAAAGGAAGAAACTGAGAGACAACACCTTGGACAGGAAGGGGTGAAATACAGCAAGAATTTGTAAGAGCAACTTACAAAACTGTAAGAAAGGCTACCCAAATAGAGATCAGTCTAGATTCAATACAGCAAGTATAAAAAACACCCCAAAATTGCCATTCAACCAATTTGTGAGCCTATGGAAGAAAGTATCAATTTATTCCAGTTCCACTCTTCRTCTGTTACCTAGTCATGACAAAAGCAACCCAGGACTGGAAGATTAATGTGAATCTGTATTTACATCACACAAAAGGGAATCACCATGGCATTTAAAAAGAGGTGTCAGTGAACTACCATGCACTTGAGGAGTCTCCTGTGACTCCATTACCCATGGGAAGAAATTGCTCTTCATAAAATGCTCTTTTCATCTCTTAAAATTCAAACATGAAGCAAATGGGGAAGACTGTGACAGAGGGCTGCTGGCCACAGTATAAGCTTGCCAAATGTTCCCTCCAGGTTGCTTTGCTTAATTTCAAAAAAAGTATTTTGGCAGTTGTACGTGCAAGTGTGTGAAGTCACTCCTTATGCTACACAGAAACCAATCCTCCCACCCTTTTCTTTCAAAGCTCTAAAAAAAATACTAACTTCCCATCAGGACTAGTAGTATACCCCACTGAGGATGTGACAGTTTTCAGGCAAAGCTCTACAGCAGTAACAGAAAAAACATTTTGCTATCTTTAACATCCCAAGCGTGAAACAGAACTATTTTTAAAAAAGTGCAATCCGTTTTATTATTTCTCTGCAGAGATGCACAATAGCAGAGAAAAAGAAATCAGATTTGGCATATTCTGCATAAAATCTTACACTGTATATAGATAACCCTTTTGAATAAAAGCAATTTTGATACTCAAGGTTACAATTACTTCGAACCTGACTAGAAGCTTACAACTGATCTATGATGGGCAGGTGATTTTTCTTTTCATTGATGGAGCAGCAAAGAATCAAATGCATTCTACAATTAACAGTAATAACTGCAACTTAAATGAGACCAAGTACAAGGTGCTGCACCTGGGTCAAGCAAAACCCTGGTGCCAAGACAGGCTAGAGGGTGAATGAACTGAGAGAAGCCCTACCAAGAAGGACTCGAGGATACTGGTGGATAAGACTCAACATGATCCAGCAATGTGCACTTGCAGCCCAGAAAGCCAAATGTATCCTGGASTGCAGCCAAAGCAGTGTGGCCAGCACAGCAAGGGAGGGAATTCTGTTCCTTTTCTCTGTCCTTGTGAGACCTCTGGAGTGCTACATCCATCTGTGGGGTGCTCAGTGCAGAAGGGACATTGACCYGTTGGAGGGAGTTCAGAGAACACAGGGCTGGAGCACTTCTCCTGTGAGACAAGGCTGAAAGAGTCAGGGTTTTTCAACCTGGAGGAGAGAAGGCTCTGGGGTGACCTGACTGTGACCCTTTTGTAGCTGAAGAGGATCTACAAGAAAGCTGGAAAGGGAGTATTTACAAGGGCATATGAACTTAAGCTGAAAGGGAGTAGGAGATTTAGATTGGATACAAGGAAGAAATTCTTAACTGTGATAGTAGTGAGGCACTGGAACAGTTTGCTCAGAGAAGTTTGCAGATGCCCCATCCCTGCAAGTGTTCAAGGCCAAGCTGGATGGGGTTCTAATCTGGTCTAGTGAAACGTGTCCCTGCTCATGGCAGTGGGGGTTGAAACTGGGTGATCTTTAAGGTCCCTTGGTCTTGTTAAATACATAGTTATTACTGTTAATTACAGAATGCATTTGATGTCTTTGGTGGTCTATCTATGAAACTTCTGATTGTATGCAACATGCAAAGAYAACATACAGTGTGCACCCCACACAATGTGGTTAGTAGGCAAGCCTATTCCTTCTTTTAACTTTATGAACATTTCCATTTCAAAATGTTTCTCAATTATTTTGAAATCTGAAGTGAGGAAACAGGATGTAGCAGATACAAGAGCTGACATTTTGTGACAACCTACAGAACCTGAGCATCTTTGAACTCAAATTGTTGCCTTAGAACCTCTCCAAGMAGCAATCAAGCAAAGTAACTTTATGCTGCTTCACAGCTACACATCGCAACTCAACAACAGATAATGATTTATTCAGCTAATCAAAACCTGATTACTTGCATGCGACAAGAGCCAGACAGACACCACTGCATGCAGAGGGTGCATTATTGGACAGCCATCAGTATTCTCCTGACTTTGATAATGAACCACCTTAAACTTCTCTGCTGTAGTTAATTTAGGTTGAGGGATGCTACAGCCACATCACACAGCACTGTAAAGCCAGATTCTTTTGATGAATGCATGRAGAGGTGCAGCATTTCAGTAAGGGCTTTACATAAAGGAATAAAGGCTTTAACTTTAATTTACAAAGAAGGATTGATTTGACGACGCTATGTAACACAAGCAGGATGGCACCAGGATATGACTCCTTTCACCCCAAGAACAGATACAAACCCTAACCGTGTTAACATTTACAGTTATTTTGAGTTAGTTAWTTGCTGTTTGGCTCTACAGTATTCTCAGTTCTGTTCCCAATGGGAAAGTCACCTCTACCTGCAGTCACTCAGCTGCCTCAGCACTGAAGGGCAAATGCATCATTTGTTGGCTCGAAGAGCTCTGGAACAGGGCTGTCTTGCAGAACAACACAGAAGTTTGACTTCTGCKGCTTTTCTATCTAGGAAAGAGCTAGCCTTGAGTAATGTTCCCAATATAAAATGCACCAAACAGTCTACTATGGAGAAGAACTTCTCCAATTCAAAACAAAACAAAAATTTAATTTAATGAGTTATGATACAAAAAACAGCCAACCACAGAGCATTCACTGCACCTACAAAAAGCCCTTTCCTTCCTGTTTAACCAGGCAGGTGAAAGAGTCGTTATTCTTAAACTGCTAATGCAAACACAGAGGAAAAGAAGCCTAAAATGTGCTTTATTTTAAAGGAAGCAATTTTATACTTTTTTAAGTAGTGAAATTAGCTCAGTGGGAAGAACCAGAGTTGCCTCCAATATAGTAAACTATCACCCACTTACATGAGTAATATTTACAGTATAGTTAGCAGTAAGAGAGAAAGGACAATGCTGAAGTAAAAAAAGCCAAGAGTCTCCTGCCATGAAGAGTAAACGGCTTCCTTCTAAAAGGGTAAAAAAAGAAAGCACTTCAGAGCTGAATTACTACGAATCAGTGGCCTTTACTTCTTGCCAGAAAGTAAGGCCCTGAAGCAATCTTTCATGGTCTAGCAGTCTATGTTTTAGTCTTTCAAATCATCACAAAGCAGATGAGATGTCAGAAGAGAGCACAGACAAAAACCTTGGTTTTCAGACATTCAGTAAAGCAGTTTCTCACTAWAAGAAGTATTTTAGAAGTTAACAGTCACTAAACAACCCAAACAGTAACATCATACTAAAGGACAAATTAAGCACAATTTCAGAGTTTTAAAGTTACTCGAGATGCGAACAGGCAGGACAGAACACCACCCGTAAGGCATGGCAGTAGCAGTGCTCCTCAGGAACATGTGTGTGTCTGATGGGCTCCAAYCCCTCATTCCATTCTGGGATACTACCTAGCTGTTCTTTTTCATTCAGTTGTGCCACTGATTCCAACTGTTAAACCTGTCCAATTCCAAGCTCTCCAATTGGGCTACTTACTGACCCCCAATCAGGAGGATTACATAATTAGCACACAAACCCTCTTGATCTCCCTTCATCAAAAGTTATCAAACTAAGCAGCTACTGCACTTGCCCTTACTCATGTGTAATTGAGCTTCAAATGAAACATTCACCATGGTCACTTAATTACAAATCTTATTGTAACTACTAAGTATTTGGTTGCTTAATCAAGAGTAAAAACAAGAGCTAATTCCAGTTTGATATTCYAAGTTTGAGAGCTATCTGAGTAAACAGCAAAAAGATCAGCAGCTGGCTTACAGCCTCTTCCCAATTATTGCAGATGCTCATTTCATGCATTGCTTAATATTCAGCTTTCCTTCAGAATTCTGATGTTTGTTACCTACCTGCAAGAAAGATTCCAGGTCAATCAGGAGATGACAGGAAACAGCAAGAAACACAGAGGGAGACTTAAAAGCACTCAGATGTGAATAGAAGTTCAGAAGTCTTCCATGAGTCCATGTGCAACTACTACAAAACATGCAACTTCTTTTACTGAGTAATTYCTAGTTTTCTGCTATATATTCTAGTTACCTAGAAAAAAATTCATTAGATCTCTATACAAAATATTACTGGGTTATAAGCAAGAGTGAGGCAACTAAACATTGGTTTTGTACAATTTTCTATGACTGTTGTTTGCACAATACCTAACAGCCTAGATTCCTAGCACATGACAATGCTTACTCCATTAATACAGAAAATCTGTTTTGACTGCAGCTTTTCATTGCCATGATCCTTCCAGGATGCTAATTCTGGTAGAATGGTTCTCTCTTCCTAAGTTGAATCCCTGCTGTTAGATTTTCCCCTTCCATATATCAATACTGCCCCCCCCCCCCCCCCCC
>NW_026623443.1:77763-175047 GCF_030028575.1 Malurus melanocephalus | reverse complement strand
CAGTATAAAAAAGAATCCCCTATTTATAGTGCTGTAAGGGATCCATCTGTCTAAAAGAGGCAAGGGGATTTTTGGCAAAGGCTGGCCAACTCAGTGAGCAGGCTTTAAACTGAAGGACTCAGGGTGTGGAGTACRAAGTGGAAATGCTCWCTAYATCACRTCCAGCTGRGGAAYAAGCCAGGCCAACMAGAGCAACAATAAATATTCCTTATCTGCCTTCCAAGATGAGACMCAGAAGGAAAACCACCTCAAGGATGTCTATGGCTTTGGTGGATCCTCCTGCGCCCCATCCTCCAGGGAAACCTGCAGGAATAATTACCTCTCTGAAATGCCTGGACACTAATTGTCACAGCATGGGGAAAACAGGCAGAATGTGAGATCTGTGTGCACAATCTCACTGCAGTTACAGAGATATGGCGGGATAGCTCACATGACTGGAATGCCGCCATGGATGGCTACGTCCTCTTAAGAAAAATAGGCCAGCAAGAGAGAGCAACTGGGATGTATCGAGCTCTGCCTCRGGCTGGGTGAAGAACAAGAGCTGTGGGTGTTTGCTACAGGCCATCCCATCAKGAAGAGGAAGTCAATGAGGAATTCCCCAATCAGCTGGGAAGAGTCTCAGAGTCACAGACTCCGGTGCTCATGGGAAACTTCCATCACCTTGATCTCTGCTGGAAAAGCAACTCGTGTGGGCACACATGAGCCAGGAGGTCCCTGCAGAGCATGATGATAACATTTTCATGCATGGTGGTGGAGGAAAGCTGTGCTGCCAGACCTCATGCTGACAAACAAGGAAGGACTGGCTGGGGATGTGAAGAGTGGGGGCAGCCTTGATGCAGTGACCATGAGATGGTGGAATTCAAGATCCCAAGCAGAGGAAGCTGGGCAGTAACTACAATTACAGCTTGGACTACATGAGAGCTAACTTTGGCATCATCRAGGCCAAAGGAATCTGGAGGAAGAAATCCTGAGTTATGGCCCTAGAAGGTAGGAGGGTCCAAGAGAGCTGGCTGATACTCAAGTAGGGCTTCTTCCAACCTCAAGATTGTTTGATTTCTTATTCATAGGGATGCRCCAAAGGAGGGCAGGTGCCTCTCTACGAATAAGAAATCAAGTAACGGGGCAGAAGACCTGCACGAATAGGCAAAGAACTTCTGGCAAATCTCAAACAAAAAGAATTATTATGGAATGTGGTAAAGGGGCCAAGCCACTTGGGAGGAACATAGGAACATGGTCAGAGTAGGCAGGGAAGCAACAAGGAAAGCTAAGGTCYATTTAGAATTAAATCTGGCAATGGATGTCTAAGACACCAAGAAGGGCTTCTTCAAGTACATCAGTAGCAAAAGGAAGACCAGGAAAAATTTGGGCCCACCCATSTGGCAACAAGGTGGGTGCCCTGGTGACAGAGAAGACAGAGATACCAAATGCCTTCTTTGCTTCAGTCTTTACTGCTAAGGCCAGCCCTTGGAAATCCCAAACCATGGCCAGAGGCAAGAGAGAAAGTCTGGAGAAAAGCTGACTTTCCCTTGGTTGAGGAAGAACAGGTAAGCAATCAGGCAAATTTGACACCCACAAATCCATGGGTCCCAAAGGACCGCACCCACAAGTGCTGAGAGATGYTATTGCTAAGCCATTCTTCCTCATCTGTGAAAGATCACGAAGAACAGGAGAGGTACTCGAGAATTTGCAGAAAGCCAATGCCCCTCTACCCTGTGCTAATGAGGCTGTGCTGGGAGTACTCTCTCCAGAGCTAGTGCTGCTCAGAGAAGTTATTGATCTTCTCTGCAGATATTAAAAAGCCACCTGAACATGATCCAATGCAACTTGTTCCAGGTGAACCTATTTGAGCAGGGGTGTTGGACTATGATCTTGAAAAATTCCAATTCCAATAATTCTTTTACACTGAGATTCTGTGATTCCTTACAGCTTTGTTTTCCCTGTAAGCATTTAATATGCACTAGATGGAGATGTAGTGTAAGGCAGGGCACCACAAAGGTTGACTGTCAGGTTTCCTGTTTACAAGGAAAGTCAAATTTCCAGATCATACTCTCAAAAAAATGCCACGGGCCTCACACTTCCACCTTTCACATAGATTTTAGCACTACTCAGAGCTATGAAGTATTCACGATGCTGTAATTATACTAGTTATTTTAACATACTAATTTTATATTTATACCTTAACTTGTTCGTTGTGCCCGTATTACCCTCCTTCACGCTCACAGAGGATCACAGAGCACTTCAAATCCATCAGTATTTGACAGCTAGCTCTGTTATTTGTATCAACCATTCGTCTGTCTTGGGACACATCCATTTGCAGCAGAGGCTTGTCATCACCTCCACAACTACACACAGACAGTGACCAAAGTTCGCATCTATCTAAGCCTCTGATAAATACTGTAAGCCTTATCACAGCCACTCCACACTTCCCAAAGAAGCAGATATAATGAACTAATGACTACAAGCTTAGCTTTAATACTTTTGAATTGGGGTATAATCATAAGGTTGTTACAAAATCCTCAGATGTGAAAAAGTGATTTCAATACTGGAGCTCCCCTTCCACCAATTTTTTTTTTAAAGTGCCAGGTCACTAAATCACTTACTTGCAAATAAACAACTAAAGAATACTTACCTTCTCCAAAATGTAGTGAGCTTTGATAACAACACCACTTCACAGCTATTTAGTTCACACTACCATAAGCTGTTCACTAACCAGACAGAATACAACTTTTCAGACACCACCAATGGCAACTTCTCAAACCTAAAATGCACCTGGCTAGCASCTACAGACTGCAGCAGCTGAGATACCTTCACCTTTACACAGGATGAGGCAGTCCAAAAATGCATTGCAGGTATGCAATGCTGGATCTTAACCCCAGAAATTAGAAAGCATCTCTTGAAAATATCACCCTGCCCCTCATCTTCTATAGAATTATCCTTTGTCTGCAGCAGACTTTAACTGATGCTTTAATAATAATTTTTTGGGGCTACCGATACATTAATTCAAGGTCAGCAACCTTTTCTGATGGGTAGGATTAGTCCTGCCCAGGTCTTGGCCGACTGCTGTATTTCTAGATCCTCAACTGGTTTAGACAATCCCTTCTGAATTGGGCAGACATTTCTTTTTAACAAAACACTGCATCTCATTCTTCAGTGCACTGAGCTCTGCTTGTTGAACTGAAAGCCTGGTATTTAAAAGGAGAGGAGCCAGAGTTACTTTGTGCCCTTTGTTCCTGTACATGAAAGCCATTCATTAGACTGACCCTGCTGAGTGGTTAAATTCAAGCAAAATGTCTTCAGTTGTAATAACTGTACTATCATAATAAGCACTCATTAAATAGCTTATAAAGATTGCAGAACTCATTGTCTCTACAAGAGCTTTTTTGTCTGTCTTTTAAAGTGGCTACTAAAGCTGGTTACTTATTCTTAGCAGCGTTATGATTTTGACTGCTCTCACAGCAAACTGTAACACAAGCTGAGGACCCACATCCAAATTCAGACTGTCACCAGAACGATTTGAGTTATTATTACTGACCATTTAGTAATAAATTTTACCTCTGCCTCCATTATAATCTTGGGACTACAAAGAGAAAAGAATGGATACACTATGCACCTTAGTATATCAACTTGTGAGCTTCCTGTAGAGCAGACTCAAAGYATGCTCTTGATTGAGGGCAAACTCCATGATTTACCTTTGGGTTTTTTTAAAAGCAGAAAACAGCAACAAATCTAAAGGCTGCCTCCCAAAATATACCCTACATCAAAGAGGGCAGGACAAGGCAGTCTGACAGCCTTCATTTGAGAAGGCATATGACACGGCTTTGAAGCTGTCGCAGTCCCCACTCAATCCACCTCCTTCCTACTGCAGCCTGTGCCAGCCAGTGTAGGAGTTCCTGCACTCAAGAGCTTCTCCAATGACAGACCAACTTCCTCAGACCAGTCTTGGGTTTCAGCAGGATGTTTTCTTTTTGAAATACTTTCCAATCCACAGATGCTGCGAAGCTCTGAATACATGCAGTTGTTAAAAAACWACCTCTTTTGTAGAAACTGAATGCAATTAAAAGTCAGTCAAAATTCACCTGAAAAAACGGAGTTAACCTGCCTTTGTTCTCCAAGAGTTTCAGTTTCCCAAATGAAAGGTTTTAAAGCACGAGAACATATTCTTCACATAATCTAAGAAAYCCGGGCTACTAATTGCAGAGCGTGGGTTTCATTTTGGCGTTCCTGTATAAAGACTCTTTGTCTCTCCTCCAGGGCTCCGTGTAAGTGATCGCTACGAAGCCGCGGCCTCGGCGCTGCTCCGCACGGGGAGCTCCAACACCTGTTGCAAGCGAACACCAGAGGGAGCAGTAAACACTTGGCTGCAAGAAAGCTTTATACTGGAGATGGGAAAAGTAAGGAAAATAAGGTACAGTAAACCTCGGGGAAGCTTAAAAATGGTTACTGTGGACTGCAATTTCAAATTACAATATACTGCTAATCCATTTTAAGTCCCCACCAGTGCAGAGATAAAGAAGATTTTGAGCAAGTGTGCAGATACAAATACTTGGAATGATGCAGGCTTAGCCATGCCACATCTCCCACCCCAGCACTCCACACCCAGATGTCATCAGATTTATAAAATATTCTGAGACTATAAAGCAGTTATAAAAAACCCTGGGTGTATTTAGATAGATTAAATGGAATTGCAAACATATTCAACACAGAAAAGATACAAACAGAATGGAATGTGACAAAATAGGTCATATTTCTTATATATAAACACACTGTTCCAACTCTACAGGGTAAAAGCAAGAACACAGTTGAGACACACAAGACAAAATCACAGATTAATATGCCAACATATCAGCAATGAACAAATAAATACAGAACTATCTCAAATATTACTCTGCTAACCTGACAAGCCAGTTAAAAATGCTTGCAGGAGCAGTAGAAGCATGGTCACAACCATAACCAGAAAACATTCCCACCTCACGCCTTCATCCTTGCACTATGACATGCAGCCTACCAGGCGTACGAATTCCTAGGGTATTTGTCACCAGGACTTCAACAGCAGTGACAAGGGCTTCAATTCCCTGATACAAAACCAGAAATGCTYTTACCAGATCTGCTAGACACCTGGATTAAACTGAATTCTCCGATTGCCCAAATATGAGCCACMGTATTCAGGACTGTGAGAGTTTTAGTTTGTTGCTGCGAAACTGCAGTAAAGCCTTGCTCACCACATCATGCTGAGTGCAACCCAGGACTGCAGACATTAAAAACCTTCAGTTCTGGTTGCACTGGGTTTCCTGCAAGCACATGTGTCTCAGGCAAAGAGACAAAACTGACCTTTAGTGGAAGCCTGCTTGGCARGTGGCTTCAATACCTGTCTGGGGAATCCTAATTCTAATGGACCATTTTCATGCAGCACTTCATTTAATAAAGACATTCTCCCCCATGGAGGAGACTTGCTCTGTCTGAAGGACGATCAGAGCAAGGTTTGATGACGATGGATTGCTGGTGATGAAATGAGCTTTTTACTACCACAGTTCYGGATGTTCTTACRGACCTGCTCTTGCTAGCCAGCACAGGAGYGTGTTGGCAGCACATCCTTACAAGCATGCATGATGCYCCCTTGTTCAGGCATCTATACAACSCAGTCACAGCTTCCAGCATTGACTCAGAAACCTGCTTTACTTTATTTTTGTGTTGAACGAGCAACAATGACAACTGGAAACAGAAACATATGAGACAAAGGCTTTTAACATGAGAACACACTGCCCTAAGGCTCTCCTTGCATAGAACTTTTTTCTAGCCCACAGTCTACACCCTTTAGCCCTTAGATTAACACAGCTAGTCACTGATTCACTGTGTGCCACTATTTGCTCATAGCTGAACATACAAATCTGGCATCTCTCAGAAGAGCGACAAAGGAAAATCTAGACTCCTGGGTATTTGGTATGTCTCTAATTCTGGCTGCTGTCATGCCAGGCACTTAGCGTGGATGATGTGCCATGCTCTGAATCCCCACCATCTGCTACTCGTTAGCTGACAAAGGCAGCACATGCCATCTCCCCACTAGCTGCTGCTCATTAGTGACAAAAGCCATTCTGTGTTCACAATGTTCTCTCTGTAATAATCTAATACAAAGATGTACAAAGAGCAAAGGAAAGAGGAAACAGAGATGACAGAGTAAATTATGAGTTTAACTAAGAATATTAGCGCACTCTTAAATCTCAAGATGAGAATCCTTCCAAGAGTGAGATGCAGGTCTTGGCTCCAAAAGAATAGTTCTGCAGGTAGGTATAAAAGTCAACACTAGAGATAATCCATTTACCTCAAAATGTTTTGAAACATGCAAGCACACATTCCTATGCTCTTTCCATTCAGGTTCTCTATAATGGAAAAGTCTGGATCTTCCATACCTGATAACAAAAAGTACTGACAGCAYGCAGCTCCCAACCTGACCAGAGCAAGCACTAACCCCAGGTTATCTATAATKCTTGATATGCAACCAGAGGAGGATTTAGGATCCATGCAATCAATCCCTCCAAGCTTCACAGAAAAGCTCGTTGGTAAAGATTCTGCATTTGTTAAGAAGAGCCTCAGCCTCCTTTATCAATCATCTACAGAGGTGAAAAGCAATAGCAGTAGCAACCCTTCAAAGAAACGTGCATGACAAATACTGGACTACACAGGCTGAGGAACAATCCAGCTGACGAGAACCAGAAGACAGGGAGATGAACTACAACACAGTTCTCCATTGGGAGATACACCGATGATAACAGATTACTCAAATTACAGACAACTGGAAGAACTCAGAAAACATTCACATCGATATGGTAAATTAATCTTTTTCAAGCTCTATTAGTGGCTTGGAGGAAAAAGAGAGGTTGTTCTTCAAGAAGTAATTCTTGTTTACAACTATGAGAAGTCACTGTCTCAGCTTATTCCCTCAATCCCCCTCCCCAGATAAAACCAGGTAACATTTTTCAGTCATCACATCCCCATGACAGAAGACAAGAGTATGAGAAATGTTCTGTGCACTAAACAGTGTAAGACAGCTGGTACAGGAAGTGTTCAGGTCACAGGTAAGGGCACAGAGGAAGCACAAAAGATGACAGATGATATGTGGGTTCTGGCAAGTGTGGGAGATGAAAGGCCACAAAGCAAAGTGACATGGTTAACATGACCATAGAGATGGTCCTGCGGAAGAGGAGATAGAAAAGGGACAAAAGAAAGAGAAAGAAGAGGTAAGATATGAATGGACAATGTGCAGATAATTGTTTTGTATCTTATTTCCTCCTCATACCCAGATTATCACTTTTCCACTTGCTGACCACAAAAAATGAGAACCAAACCTGAGCTCAAATTTTTCCCGTTTAAAGGGGGACAGACAGGATGAGATGCTACAGCAGTGGAATTGATAAAATATTGTTGGTCMTCCACATTCAAGCGTAAGAAAAACCAAAAAAGAAGGACTTTCCACATAACCACGTGTCCATGGCTACTTCCTCATGGGCATGCCAAAACACAGCACACTCATCTTCACAACAGATGAACCCTGKAACCAAGCTCCTACTCACACACAGACATTTTTAAGCAAGGTTAGCACTTTTCAATGTGAAATAGTTACTTGGTGAGGAATCACTGACAAAGCAATTTAAAGTATAGCTGTGAGTAGTAACACACCAGGAACTCAGTCATCCCATGTTGCTAATGCAACTCCTATGGCTTTGTGTTCACCATCAACAGCTCAGCTACTGCAAAGCAAAATCACAGCACAAAACAAAGCACTCTAATTTTGCTGCAAGGTAAGTTTTAGGAAGTAGAGACCTGTTCTGATAGAAGGAAGGTAGCAAAGCTTAGCCTAAAATGATTTTTAAAAAAATTTTGTACCTATAGAGCTGCTTTTCAATGCCTTATCTCTGACCTGGGAACAAATCTAACACCAGATTTGGTCTGTATAAGCCCATCCAACTTTTGATTACTTTACAGTGTAAAAGACTGGTTGGTAACACTACAACATTGGAGATTCAAATGAGCACTATCTCCATTCTGTTTTGCCTTATGTGACCTGTTAACAAAAGGACAGTATAGGATTCAAATCGATTATTCTTCCTGCAATTCTCTTTTCTATGCTAATTTTATATTTGTGAAGGTGATCTGATAGCGGATAGATGTATGGCAAGAGGAAAGAACAGTCTAATTATCTCCATCAATTTGTGTAGGATCAAAAGGATGTTCATCCAGGAAACTGTCAGCCAATTAAGCTGGATAAAAGTAGCTGAAAAAAACCCCAGGAAGGACAGTTCTGCAGCAACTTAAAATTCATAGTTGCAGCATAGCCTACATCACTGAGGTTTATTTGAGTCTGTGGTGACAAGAACAGCTTTTATGAACTGCCATTTTACAGCTATTTATATTTTATTGTCAGTTACTATGTTTATTACTGTCTGTAATTCAACAGACCAAACTGATTTTGGTAAGGAAATTTTTGAACAGAGAGTAACAAAGCATATTTTCCTGTTACTGATTCCTGGGTAAACACTGAGTCCAGAGTTCGTTAAGAAAATCTTCATAAACATAATCTAATTCTATCAAGTGAAACAAAATTTATGCAAGGCAGATGATGACAACATTCTTAGAGACACAGAAACCCCTAGTGTGTATCCTATAAATAAAATGAAGTACCATCATTCAGCTTGTTTTAAGAAGTTGAAACAGCACACCAAAAGTCATGCCAGCAGTCTRTTCAGGAGCCAAGTGATGAGGAACCTGAGTCATACAATTGTTGTCATCAGGAACATCTCACTGAAAGGTACAGATTGAATYTTAGATATTTTTATTCTTGCAAAAGTCCAAACAATATAATTTCTGCTAGGGTTTAAACAGATATGCATAACACTGATCAATCCTTATAACAGGCCTATCCTTAAATGATAATATTTAAGTAGGAAAAAATTAAATTTACCTGTCTGAAACGTTGCAACACAAGCCTCATGTGTTATAAAGACTGCAAAGCACGAGCTATTTCATACAGATAGTTTTAATTCTTTAGAAAGTAAGCAAACCTCACTGGTTTAAAGCAGAACTATATATGGAGATTTACACAGCACTGTTATTAAAGCCCCATTATTTAAAAGGGATGGATTACTGGGGTTAAAGACAAGAAACCAAACTAAAAAAGCAAGAGCATTTAATAACACATGGTATTTCTAGTCAGGTAACTTGAAAGAAGCTATTCTTTTCTTCCTTCTGCCCCATAAGCAAAGCTAATGTTGTTTTGGAAATGTCCTGGGAAAGGTAAGCTTCTTRTAAGTTCAGTTTAAGTGTAATGAAAACCTCTGTGAAGTACACAGGTAAAGAAACCACCATATAGGCTAGAAAGTTTCATGCTAATTAATGGCTGAGTAACAATAACTAAATCCTCATGCTAAGAAAAAGATGAAATCACAGAGGAGAACCAAATCAGACTTTTTTAGCTCTCTGGAAACTAGAAGTTTCATATGAAGGATTAAAACTTAAAAACAGCAATTAGCAAATTAATTTAGCCTATTTTTTAGAAAGTTATCATTAGAGTCACGAATTTTAATCAGAGTTGTGAATTACATTTTGATAGGAGAGAACAAAAATAACAGGATAGAGTCAACAATTTTGAAATGAAAGATTTGATGGTAGTGAATGTCAACTTCTAGCGCTAGACCAGAGGGCTGAAGCAGTACCTGCAGGATCCCTAAAAATCACAGAGCATCACTSTTAGACTGGAAGAATTTTAAGTCAAGTCCATCTCAATTTATCCCTCTGTTCAAGTACAACCCCAAGGGCTGTATTAAAACTGGATATTGAAGAACATTAAAGACCTGAAACAATAAAGCCTGTGTGTTCTTTCCAACAAGATCTAAATTAGGGAAGTGGCAGCAGCTTTGTTCTTCCCTAACACATACTACAAAACATAGCAGCAACACTAGTGAGCCAAGCCCTGTGCTACAAAGCATGGTAAGGTCACAGCAATGGTCACTTACGGCATTCCTTCTCATCACTGTCATCAAAGCAGTCCGGCAGCCCATCACACTGCCAGGTCCCTGGGATACAGCGTCCATTACTGCACATGAAGTTTCCAGGAATGTTGCATTCATTCGTGAAGTTATTCCCAGGCAACAGTTGACTGTCTGCGACAAATGAAAGAGAGGTAAGTTTATTGAGGATCTATTAACAAAGGGAGCAAAGGCTGTCACTGAGCAAGCTGTTTATCAGTGATTGAATAAAGATGAAACAAATAGATCCTGACCCTGGTTATTTTGTCATTATCCTATCAGCATCCCGACTATGGTAATTGGTAGCACTTCCTTTTTCCTACATTCTCATTTTATCTCTTCTCCATTCTCACATTCCATTTTGCAGATTTCCTCTTGCTATTTTCTTTCTAGGTACATGCAGCCTCTACGTATACTCAGGTCAAAGCAATGTTTGCTTAAAAAAAATTTCTCTCTTTTTCACAGGGTCAGCCTAAACAGAATTGAAACAGATGAGGCTACATGCACTCAGCTCTACCCTCCCATGCTTTCGTCAGATTAGTACTTAGTTTGCAGAATACCTTGTTGCTGTTGTAAGCCAAAGGCTACGCACAAGATAACACACTAATTCATACTAGGTATTCAATTAAGTTTTAAACATAGTGCTGCTGATCAAGGTTAGAATTGAGCTTCTTTCTGCTAATACAGTCCCCTGGCATATATCTGTCCACAGGCTAGCTGGCACAATGAGAGTCTGCCAAGTGGAAAGAGCGCAGCAGCAGGAGAYTGGAGATCAAGAGCACAGAGAGAGAAAGAAACCTAGAGATTTGCCTTCAAGGTTAAACACAGTGCTAGTCAGTCGTTTTAATCTACCATTTTTCTCACTTTGTGCATTGTTTTTTGGAAAGCAGATATCACAGAAGCACGAACTTCAGTGATGGAAAGATAATGACACTCAATGCCTTTAATAAGCATCCAAATGGCATGACCTGTMACAGAGCTGGGGGAAAGCTGCAAGACAAGGCAGAGAGTGAGAAAAATAATATTCTTCCCCTTGTCTTCCTGTCACACTCCGGACTAGTCCCAGGCAACATGCCCTTGAGTAGGCAAAATCCCCAAAAATACAAACCTTCACAGGTAAGGATGTAGGTGTCACAAAAAATGTCCCCCCTGCCAACCTGCGTATCTTCAGAGTTTACAAAGCTTAACCGTTTACCTATCATTTCTCTATTTTGAAGATAACCACATTATTTTTGGAACTCTGGAGGAATGGCAGAGCTGCAGTTGGTTCCCTCCACTGACCATCCCTACACCGTCTCGTTTCCTGTTGCTCTTGGAGTTCAACTCCTTCCTCTCCCAAGAAGGCCTGAACACCAAGGGCAATGAAAAACATTAAGAACASCACATGGTGAGTGCCCCACTCTTAAGTGTTGCACAGGGCACAGAGCAGATCACAACTGCCAGGACAAGAAGTTTCAGGTAAGACCTCTTTCCTAGCTCATTCCTCCATTCAGGGAGGAATCTAATTAGTACATGCATCTTTAGAAAACACATCTACAAAAATAATAAGCTGTATAGCATGACTGGTGCATRAGGCTTTTCAGAAACTTCTGAATCAGCCAAATGTAGATGGTTCCCTTCCTCCCCCACAACGTATCAAAATGCTCCATACATGACACAGGCAAAACTGCTAAGTTTCACATCACTGTTTCAAAAGACACGAAAGGAAAGCTTCAGGGAGGCAGTCYMTTTGACTCAAACAATGTATTTCCTYTCAAATGTTATTTCTTGCAAAYGGCTGACTTTCCTGRGGATGTTTCAAAAATCTGCCAGCACACAGCAGATGCCTTAATGGAAATTTGCCCTGTGCTGTTAAAAGACAATATAGTACAGAAAAAAATGTGGAAATAAGGTCTTCTGAGGCAGGGGGGCAATCTGAGCCACTGTCCACAAACCGAGAGCTACCTGTAACTCTCCTGCTGTGGCACCTTAAAGAAAATGACAGCCACCAAAAAGCATGCCCAGGGGTGCAGCTGACAGTTTGACATCTTTCACCGGCATCMTTCAAACTTCAGTTTCATTCCCAGCATCACTGTTCTCCCCACGGGATAACAGCAGGTTTGCTCTCTACGCTGTTACAGGCTACAGCACACTGCAACAATCTTAGTTCCAGCCCAGCCAGGCAGGGTCCTCACTGCTCTCAGCAGGTCCTGGGGAAATGCTACACCCAACTCTGCCTCACGCCTGAGTCCCTAAATTTACATCAGCAATGGCAACAGTCTGTCCATGACTACTCCTGCYATGAAACAGTGAACAGGTAAGGTGCTGTCAATAAGCACCCTCAGGCTAATTTAACCTCACAGCATCACGAAATTCTGCACTTCTGGGACCACCCAGCAATAGCTTTGTTGCTGTTTATGGCATTTTTCCCTCTTACAACAGTAACTGAACACATTCAGCTCAGTCTTTGTATAACTGACATGTAGCTGGTAAGTAATGACCAAATGAAAATCTCCACACTCAAAGTGCTGCAGGGTGAAGCTGTCAGCATTTATGCAACTTCTTATTAGCAAACCAYTCCCAGTGCACGAACAGCACCTCTGCCTGCAACTGGAGAAAATCTACCACAGCAATACAAAATACAGGATGCCACTGCCAGATCAAGACAGGAAAGAGATACCTCAGTACTCTTTGCAAGGTAAAGGTGTAGTTAATATATACCCTCTTCTCAAGATAGTTACAAAGCATCTAAGAGCTTCAATAGTAGAATCTAACTCCCTTTTCAACAGTCCCCCTCAAAAGCAGCCTTCACATCAGTATTGTACTGCTGGAAGACTTTCCTGGTGATTTTCATAACCTTCATTACAATTTACAAGTTCTCAGACATTGCAAAACTGAAAAGTCCTGGCTAAGAATAMATCTCTGATATAAACCAGAGCTTATTCGAGCTTGACAAAAGAACTAAAAATCGCCACAGCTTTTGCTCTCTCAGAACCTAAGCAACTAAGGCGGTACATTTAGGCAACATCAAAAAGGTGCCAGTCTCATGGCATCTCTCTCCATTGCTCTTTGCTACCTTCTTACCTAACCTTGTATCTGTAGCTCTCATGAAAACGGCTCCCCTTCCACGTGGAAGCGGCACCTACTCAAAATGAAGTCCTTCTGTGAATATTTAAGTGAGTCTTCTTGACTTGGGCAAGTTGCTAGCTAAGAACCAACACCAAGTCTCCCAGCTACCTGCCCCAACTACAGAACTGCCTTCTGCCCATGAAACACCCTGGTGCTCCCAAGACAAAACGTAACAACTGAATGCATTTCAAACATGGTAACACCTCCTCTGCAGAATAAACAAAACTCAGTTCCTGTCAGATCTACTGCTACTGTCTTGCCTGAAAAGCTGTAGCCATGATCTCCACACTTTTTTGAAAAATTTAGACCAAACTAAGTAATTTCAGAAATTTTTAGACTTTCAAAAAGCAAAATGTGCTAACAAGAAACAACTTCTCTCAAAAAGCACTACCAAGTCCCTGCTTCTTTTAATAACTCCTTTAAATAAATGCCATACTTCTACCCTATTAGTTTGAAGCAACATTCCAGGAATAGGTATCAAATACATTTTAATCCAGTAAGTTGTGTAGGATTTCCTTWGTCATACAATAAATTTATCCTCAAYATTCTTTYACAGCAAGGATGTATTATTAACCTTCTCACTGAACAAACAAAAGATAGTGGCAGATCAAGATACCYGTGGACAGCCCTACCCAAGCTTTGCTGCACTGGGAACACAGGAATTCTGACTCAAYCCAGTTTCAAAGCAACCAATGTTTCTCTTAAAACATGACCTTCATCATCTCCTAGGAGAGTTGCATGTTACAGACAGCAATTTGAGAGTCACAGCCAATGCATCTAGAAACTTGTTTCGTGCATTACTCCATGCCCAAAAAATCCACTGGTGGATTAAAAAACTTTCAAAACAATGGCACATGTGGAACTGTTTTAAATGGTATTACTCCCTCTGCTTCCCTCACACTTTGCAAGTCTCTCCTAATGGATTTTAAAAACCCCTCAAAGAAATCCTCAGTGCGGTCTTCAGCTCCCAGCCCTCAGGAATGTTCCTGCCCACTCAGCACACAGCCCAGCGCAGAACTCTGCACACACGAGGAGAAGCAGTGTTACAGACACACTCAAGACAGACATGGAAAGGACCAAACCACACCATCATGTCCGTTTTTCTAAAAGGTCCATAAAGATGTCAGATTTTGTGTATCCAACTTGCTGCACTGCTCCTTGGCAGTGGCAGAAACTCCTTCAATCTGGCAGAGCYGGTGTTCCAATAGATGACATATTTACCCTGCAGCCTCTTTGATTAATTTTGAATTCAACCCAAATAGGAGCTACACGGATGTGTTCAGTTAAGAAAAGGAGGAAGGAATGAAGGGGAAAGTAGTCCATTTTCACTGCAACACATTGCTCACTTTAAGCAGCATACCATCTGGGCTGAATTAAAAAAAATGGACTCATGTTTCACTCTGAAGGGGACTGAGTAAGGAAAATCAATCTGTTTTAGCAGCCACTTCCAAAAATCTTGGTATCTAAATATCTAATATTCCCAGAAAAAGAATCAGGCAAAAATAAATCAAAGGACAAGTCATACYAAGCAAGCACTTCACACTGTATTAAGAAAGCAAGTCGTGGATATGCTTCACAAAACCACCTTTACCTGAAAGCACTCCAGAGAATTGTGCACATTACAGAACAGATAATTACTGATAACACAGCCCTGTATCAGAAARTCTAATCAGGAAGAACAGGCAATCAGTCTGGCCAAGGAGGATATGAGGAAGACACTTATGTGTTCAACGCCCTCATGAACAATGCCAGTAATTTCGGCCTCTTGGCAAAAAGGATCTTACACCAAGGATKAAGCATTAATTCTTCACTGCCAAACCTTTGGCACATTTTTTGTAGGAAATGTGGGATCTTCACTGGATACTTTCAATGGATTGCTGCTTAAAGCTTTTCATATGTGAAGACAATTATTTTGATCAGGCTGGTATGTAGCTGCAAGGCTGAAGGGTTACTAATGATACTTTCTTGTCACGCCATGCACATATTATACTCCATACTAATTTTTAATTTTTGCTCAAACCCTTGCCAGGTGTAAATCTACACCAGGTTTGATTTAAGCAYGTCAGAAATCTGTTTTAACTCTACTGAAATCTGCAACATGTTRTGAAAAAAAAAGGAGAGAAACCGGAGCGAGTCAGCAGCTAGAATTTACAGCAAGACGGCATCCAAAAGACATACCTTCCATACCTGCCAATATTTGATCACCAGCAAAATCATCACAACTAAAGAAAAGCAAGCAATATTAGCAGACTTGAACAAACACCTTTTGATCTTCCTCTGACATCTTAGGACTGCAAATAAGCAGAGTCAAGTGACTGGTAGGTTATTACAATTTTTAATTCCTCAAAGAGCACAAAACTGCTTCCAAACACTTACACTCAGGTCCAGTTCTCTAAATTTAGCCCCTCAGGTCAGATGTTTCTTTTCATACTTCTTTATGTTGACATGAAGCATGTGACTCACTCCAAATCTACTTCAGAGAGATCTAATATCTACTAATACAGGTGATGCACTCATAAGAAGAATTAAAAAGCTGACCATGAAGAAACTTCAGTTTAACATTGCCTACAAACTCCAGTTTAACACGTGCATGCACCACTTCACTGGCAATAGAGGTACATTGTCAGCGAGATAACACCAGGGACATTAAGAGAGACTTGCTTTAACACTCACYGCACTGAAATAGAAGGCAGAGACTATTTGGGCTTATGGGAGAACATCAAAGTTAACACTCCCACAGTCACCCAGAGAGACCGTGGAATAAACTTCCTCAACCTCTTTATTACACTTCACCCCTTGTTGAAATGAAAACAAGGCACTCTTTTTTAATAGGAAGATGCCCATACTGAATTACACWTAGGGTGTAAAAAGATTGCCCATTAACAGCACTAAAAAGGTAAGGAAAATATAACAACAAGGATGAAGTTAACTTCCCATTGCTCAAATAAACACTTCTGGTATTAAAAAAAAAAAAGTTGTTTGCAGCTGAATGTTCATAAGTGTATCATGTAAATCGCCATAAATGCCAGTCTTCAGTTTGATTTGTTTTCCTATGCACTGCTGCAAAGGTCCTTGCCAGAACAGAAGAAAAGCATGCCRGTGCACATTCAGGCTGGCTTTAGGAAGTGAAGAATAAGACAAGCTCTCTCTTGCTCTGCAGTGAAACCTTTGACAACACCTAAGCCATGTGCCACAAGTAAAGGACACCTGCCACTGATTATCTGACAACTTAAATCCCCTCGAACAGTTTTAATCCCTATCCTCCCCTATCCTCATTTAAACTGCCTGATGATTGCATTGCTTATGCTATATTAGAAGTTATGAGGGTTATTTGTAAAGGTAGATTGACAGTCCCACTGCAATACAAGAGCTCAAAAAAGTTTCTTCATTGAAGCAGCAGGTAAATTAGTGATTRTTCAAGGAAATGCTCGCTGATCAGGTTCAACTTACCCTCCTTCAGTTTTCCAACTGTGATCCATAAGGTGAGGTACATTTGGTATCTGGCARTTTCAAGATTTAAAATGGATCAGTCCCAGCCAAAAGATCAGAAACTCCTATGGTAACTTCAAATTAAACACTAAATTTTACTGAGGCAAGTCAAAGACAATGAGAAAACCCTCTCAGAGCACTAAAATGGATAGCTTCTTTTAATTTAGACAGAAAAACTACTGTGGCGAGGAACAATGACTACTACCCAATGCCCATCATTCACCCATTAATTCCTCACTGCAAAAGTTGCCTTTGTTGAACTGGAGATCAATTAAAACATCATAGTCCCACCATAAATAATACATGCAAAGAACAGAGTATCTTCTAAATATCTTACAGTGTTAGTTGAAGCAACTGGCACATTCTCTGTAGTGGGTGGCTGCAATTCAGCAGTTAGCCATGCAAGCACCTTAATTAAATATAATCTCCTAAACCATTCCCTAATAAACAACCATTTGCTTTTTCCTTGCAACAACACATGCAGGAAACAAGCTGAAGTGAACAGGCTCATTTTAATCTTGCAGCCTTCATGGCTGGATTCTATATTTGGGGGACTGGGCATTTCACTAAAGCTTCCACATTTGCTCGTCTCAGCAGCAGTGCAGCTGCTTSAGTACACACCAGAAATACATCTCTCAGGTCTGTAGGCTCTTGGCACACTTAGCGTGGTGGAAGGGAAACAGGCTATGGGCCATTAACAGTGCAGAGCTAACACGCTCCAAACTAGTACAGGTTTAAACAAAAAAAAAAGGAAACAGAGGAGAGAAGAGATGGAAGGAATTATTTTGGATAACTGAACTGGTTGCACCTCAAAAGAGAAGCATTCCCCAGCAAGAAGGTCAAATGGAGATTATACTATGCTGTTCTTATTCAAACTAAAGCTACTCACCTTGCTTTCTTAAAGAAGCAGCAAAGACAGAAACATCTTATTTTTAATACCTTTAAAGGATACCAACCATATGAAGTTTAACARGGTCAAGTGCTGGATTCTGCACTTGGGATGGGGCAATTCTGGTTGCCTGTGTAGATTAGGGAATGAAAGCCTGGAGCAGTGCTATGTAAAGGAACCTGGGGATCCTGGCTGATGGCAAGTTGAACAGTCAGCAGTGTCCTGGCAGCCAGGGGGGCCAAGCTTGTCCTGGGGTGCATCAGGCACAGCATCGCCAGCTGGGCAAGGGAGGGGATTGTCCCGCTCTGCTCTGACCTGGGGCAGCCTCACCTCAAGTCCTGAGGGAGTTTTGGGCACCACAATTTAAAAAAAGATATAAAGCCATAGGAGAGTGTCCAAACGAGGGCCTCAAGGGTGGTGAAGGATGTGGAGGGGAAGCCTTATGAGGAGCAGCTGAGGTCACTTGGTCTGTTCAGCCTGGAGGAGACTGAGGGGAGACCTCATCACAGTCTACAACTTCCTTGTGAGGGAAAGAAGAGTAGACACTGATCTCTTATCTGTGATGACCAGTGACAGGASTCGAAGGAATGGCCTGAAGTTGTGTCAAGAGGCTTAGGTGGATATCGGAAAGAGATCCTTCACCCACAGAGTGTCTGGGCACTGGATCAGGCTCTCCAAGGAAGTGGACACAAGACCAAGCCTAACAGAGTTCAAGAAGTGTTTGGACAATGCTCTCRGGCACATGGTGGGGTGTCTTGTGCAGGACCAGGAGTTGAACTTGATCCTCCTGRTGGGTCACTTCCAGCTCAGCGTGTTCCATGATTTTATGGCATGCTGCTAGTTACACCACCCTAAAGAAAATACTATTTTTGTCTTCACAAAAATGAAAGACTAAAGGATTTATGCACAATAATGCAGAAGACCTACAAAAGATCTTGGTACACAATTTAGATTTCATTATTCCTGTCTTCCATTTAGCAATACACTTTGCTTGTAATTACTTGCCATCAGTTCTTGTATCCAACAACTRTACCTAAGAGAAATTAAATGGGGAGTAAGGGTAAACAAGGAGATAATAAGCTCATGTGATCCATCACACTATCCCAATTTCCCAARACACAGGCCAAGCTGACATTCTGCCTGGAAAATACTGAGATCATGCATGAAACGTGACAGCAACAAGACTGAGTCTGATTCATTCAGCATCAAATTTAAAGGAATAACAAACTGCAACAGAAGTGATAAAAAAACCCATCTGTTTAACAAGAAGCACTATGGGTATTTAACTGTTTTTCTAACAATTGGGAGGGGATAGGTCTAAATTTCTTCACATGATAACGCATGTCAATAAAAAACTTAMCTACCACAATTAAGTTCCCCAATCACAGAATCAGAACATTTACTTTTAAAGATCAAAAGCTTTTAATTGCYTTTTGAGACTTGTTTCTGCAAGGACTTTTTTTGCACTGTGCAGATGCAAGAGGTCATAAAAGGCTGCTGTTAACCACAGTTTCTTGCTTAAAAACATGTACAGAATTACCTGCATTTCCGGGCCTTCAGAGATGATGGTTAGCTGTGCAAACTCTGGGATGCACAGTCTTACTAGCTGGGCAAATTAATCTAGGCCTTATACATGCAAGAAAAATCCTACAGTTGTTTTGTCTGGAGAAAATAACTGAATTAACTRTTATGTTATTTATTTCCCCACAGGYAAGTGGTACTACAAGCTGTTCTGTTGTGTCACATAACAATCATGTAAAGAAATAATCACAAGGACTGGCAGAAGTTAACTGGGAGGCTGTAAAAGTGTTAATTCTTAAAAAAAAAAAATAAAGCCACAATGTCAGTTGCTCTAGGAGCCCTTCATTATGGAAGTGGTTAAAGTATGCTCCAACTTACARGGATAACAACCACTGAAATCCTTTGGAGATGGTAGCTGATAATAGACACACTCCCCACTCTTTTATTTCCCAGCATACAAAAACAAGAATGCCCAAATRTGCAGCAGTACAAAAACATAGAAGGGGAGAAAGAGTGCTTCAGCAGGATGATGTGAAGTATCATCTTGCCCCTTCTCCAATGAGTAATCACTCAGCCCTTTTAAGAATATCTAATATTTCGGTAGTCTTATTTCTCACCAGACAGATCAGACATAGAATAAACCTTTGCAAGTGGATACATGTTACAGGAAARAAAAAAAMAMMAMAAMAACAACWCAAACTATAAACAGATATTGTTAACAGACATGCTAAAGAATATTTCAGCCAGACAGGAAAAAACCCACAACTATACAGAATGACAACCTCTGCACMTACAGACCCACAGAGTCCGAATCCATGCAATGATGACAGTATGGAATGGTATCACTGGTCATGGGCAGAAGCATTATGTCAACCTTTTCTATGCTGCATTTTGTACATAGCTGTAGTTAGATAAAGGTTCTCAACAGCTTAMACTGATCYAAATYRCAGCAAACAGCCYCATYTTTCTTCAACCCTGGCTATAAATTYCTGTCTTCCTCTTACTATCCAGTTGTATAAACTCCACCACAGGTGAACAGCAAGCTTTAAAAAGCTTGTTCCTGTGTTAGTTCTCAGTGCTGTCTGAATCAATCCACCACAAATTATCAAGAGCTTAYGTCATCACAGAAGAGAGAGAAAGGAACATACATACATACCCCCTCCAGATAAGGAATACAACAAGGACTGTAGCCTTTTTAAGGCTAAATGAGGTAATCTCAAACAAACACTCCTGCCATTTTCAACTGCAACAGACTCCACTTTGTCTCTTGCTTCTTTTAACAAAGTCTTGGAGAGCAAAAATTTCTTCTTGGTAGCTGTWTATCAAAGTCTTTCCCAGTAAGGAAAGCTACATGTCAGAACCAGACATGGCACTCTGTCCCACCTAACATGTAAATGGTGAAGGCTGGTTTTCCACACTGACATCTTACTGGTGTTACAGAAATTTTCCTGCCCAACTACTCAGGAGTCACTCTGGCAGTCACACTCCTATTACCAGACACTTACACTGCTGGGACTGAAGCCCCTACACAGTGGATGGCTCCAGTGCCYGGACASGTGCCCTAYTTGGCTCCCTGCACACCCCACACTCACCCAGTGAGACAWGGAAGGTTTCCTTATCCTGGTTTAGCATAGTAGAGTTCCAAATCATTGGTAGAGTTCCAAATTTAAGTAATTTAATCATGGTGCACAACACAAAACCAGCCTGAGCTAGAGCCTCTGGAGAGGAACCCTGAACAGAAGGTGCTTTTATACCATATACCCTATCGGTGCTGCCAATAGTCTGGAGTCTTCCTGCTGAGTCCTTGGCTCCCACTGTGTCCWAGTGTCCTCCTGCCCAGGGCCACAGGTTCATGTGTGCTTTGCTGTGCAAAGGGTGAGCTTCAGCTCACATCCATTTCCTTGTCTGGGGCTCCCAACATTTCCCTCACCCAGGGCACCATTTAAATGGTAATACCATTTAAATTTAAATGGTAATACCATTTAAAACCTGCAGCTCTCATTGTAGCTGCACACCCAGTATCTGCTTCAAGTGTATCCCTCAGCACTGGTGAGTGACAATTTCAAAGATCTGCTAGAAACAAAAAGTGCAGGGGTCTGAAAGCAAAGATGAAGTTGTGGTAATGATTATCTTCCTGATGACAGAGACGGCAGAGGGACCTTCCCATCTGGAGAGCTGGCATTTAGGAACTGACAGCACATCAGTAAGGGAAGGTAAGCTGTGATTACTGGTAACAAGGGGAGAACCTGGGAGCTGAGACTACATGAAAAGGTCACACCTCAAAAAGAGCCTGGAAGAGACAGCTGTGCGTGAGGCTCCACAGAGGAACCAAGCYCAAGAAAGGCTGGGATGCAGGACAGAGTAACAAAACAAAACATCAACRATGTTCTTAACAATAAAGAAAAAATTCATAACCACTCACTCAACAACACTGAGCTAATTTCCAAGCATGAGGAGATCGATGACAGACAACCATGATTTTAAACTAGACAAGAGACAGATCTGCAGACTTCCCTACATGAGGATGGCAACTCAGAACCTGCTTTGAAGTCTTGCCCCAAGAAAAGAAAACAAGGACACTAGAAATGTCTTTCCTGAGGCTCCTAAAAGAATCTGGAAAAGGAGCAAGAATGTTTTTTCTAAATATGAATCAACAATTAAAATTAGGATTACCAGAAGACAATCAGAGTCGAGGAAAGGCAATGGTTTAAGAAAAAGTAAGTGTACTAGGTGGTAGTGACAGCATGCAGACAGTGAAGATAGGATAGTATTCCTAAACAGAAGCATCACCTGGAAATAGATGATAACCTCTTTAAATACAGGAAAATCCAATAAAGAGATAAGCGTGAGAGTGAAAAAAGGGCATACATGAGGAACATGTATGYTGGGTGACAAAACACAATGCAAAGTGAACTTACAACATCCCTGAATCTTTAGAGAAAGGCAAATCATKCCTCCCCAGCTGCATAATGTGAAGCTGGACCCTGTTAGAAAAAACAATTTCAATGAAACAAGCCAAAATAGAGCCTTGACTTCAGAGGAACACCAGGCTGGGTTATACTAAGCCAATTTTCATCTACCCTATATATATATATATATATGAAAAGCCACAGCAACACCCTTCAGACTGTCCAGGACCTCTCACCACTCACAGTATTTTGAAGACTCCTGCTAACATACTTGTCTAATTCAACCACATGACACAAACCTCTTCAAAAGTCATGCCCTAGGCATATTTGAAGAGATTTTGCTATTACTTCAGAGTTGAGAGGTTTCTTTTCACAGAAGACTGTGTATTTGGCCTTTTCCTGTAGCTCTGGTCACATGTCCTCCACTAGGTAAGCCTCAAAGGGAGTTAAGTGGGGGCAGAAAATGGGGTTCAGGAATGACASATGCATACATGTAATGATTATTTATTTGAAGTTGGAAAATTGCCATAATCACTACCGGAGACCTAGAAAATAATCACTTCAAGTGAAAAATAACAGCTTTTATAACCACTTACTGAAAATGTGATTTTCCCCCATTCAAACTGAGCTCTTTGATGTGCTTTATACAGCAATAATAAAAATTTATATAGAAGATAAAGTTACTCAGTGTTTGCTGCATGCATTAGACTGCTGATGCTTTCTGTAAGCAAATCAAAACCAGAAAAATAAATGTAATTTGCATTTTGTCAATAGAAAACATGCTGTTAGGCAGATAAACGGCAGGGATTATATTGAAGTGAGGGTCTAATTCTTTTCACTGGAGTTTAGTTTCACCTCATCTCTTTCACTTACTTATTGCACCAGAAGCCATAGCCAAAGGCAATCATGTTCCCTTGTAGAGGAGTGTACAGAGTGTTTCCACACAACAGGACRTGGGGTGCACAGTGGGCTGTGCAATCTTCCTGCAAGGCACTGGACCAATTCCTTCCCACAGATACTGCCACAGTGAGATACCATTCCACACACCACATACTAAAAACTGCTTTTGAGCTAGCAGTAAAAKCAGGGAGTTAACTGCAACACAGGTAATCTTGGATTCTGGCTTTTTCTACAGTTGCTGCATTTAAAAACACAGCAAAGAGTGAAGAATACTGGAAGGAAGGCAGAGGAAGATTTAGCAAAAAGCAGAAAAGCTTTTCACATGCGTGTGAGAAAAATTAACTTTCCCCAAAAACGGTGGATACAACCGTAGACAATGTCTCTGGAAAGGGCCACAAAACAAGACCAAAATTCAGTCTCTGTGGTATACTAACTTTCTTCCTTTTCCCACTTGCTTCCTGCCAGCTCTGTTTCCTCTATTTCCTAAAATCCTCCAAAAAGTTTCTCAAAAAGGAAAAAAAAAAGGAAGAAAAAAAAAGTAGAAACTGCTTTTTAGATACCTATTGTGGTCTCAAAAGAAAAAAAATGCTATCCACCATAACCAAAGTGCCCTTGAGACAAGTCTCAGAAAGAAGCTTCCCAGTACACACCAGTTAAGAAAGATCACATATTTACAYACTTCAGCCCCTAATCCAAATATTCTTGGAGTCTCACTTGAGCCCTCTTGCAGCTTCTAAACCTGGATGTGTTTCACTCAGATGRGTCAATCTCAGAGACAGACTCAGYTCACAAAAACGAACATGTCTCTGGTTAACTACAAAACAGTCTCACCTTTTAAGGCTTCGTTCAACTATTTTGGCATCAGGTATTCTTCTCCGCTGCGGCAWATCAAAACTCAGGAGCTCTCTAAAACCCCGTGTTATAACCCCACGCAGCATTTTCCTGGCTAAACAAACTGAAAAYTCCACATTCCTCCTGGCACCCATCATATCTTTGCATGCTACAAAGTGTACTTTCTGAAGAAGCTGGGGCGAAGACATGTCCAGACAGACCATGCCAGACTGGCAAATGCTGCAAGAGCTGCAGAGCAAACCCATGAGCTGGAGAATRCCCCACAGAGCTGCAAAGACTGGGATCAGAAGAAACAGACACGAGCTCAGGTACCTCATGAAAATTTTCAATAAAATCATAATATCTCAGTAAGCCAGAGAACTCAAAAGGCGTAGACAGAAGACATGGATTCCACATACTCAGTAATAAATTTCTGATTCTCAAAGTGCATACTACTTGGTTCCAAGGCATGATACTTTTGTTTTCACAAAAAATCCAAACTGAAACTTAGGATGCACCAAGTTMATGAACCTGCCAATCTGTTTTTCAAGCTTCTTGGAAAGCAAGCATTATCACTGCAGTGACACCTGAGGCTGGCCAGGACAGAGGTTCTTCAACACCTTGCTGAACACAGTAATAAAACAGCACTTTCAGCATACTGCCATTAAGGGTTAATTTTAATTTTGACTCTTGTTGGCCTAGTTGACTATTCCCATAAATACCAACCCAGCAGATATAATTGCAAAGCAGGTATATTTGGTTCCAGTCACTCTGCCAATTTAGCGGCAACTAATGTTTGAAAATTGCAGGGTGTAAATTTAGCATAGTGGGTCTCACATCATGTTTTTACTGCTGGAGACTGTATTTGATTAATGAGAATTAACAGAAAGATACCACACTTTATGAAAGCTTTTCTGGTTTCCCCCAAATCTCTGTAAAGAAAGAAATAAGAAAAATCAAACTGTATTGCCTTGATAATGACAAACACGGTACATCTCAAAATTGTGCATTTCTGAGTTTCAGCAGTCATTTTTTTAAGTTGATGAGCAGAGAACTGCTGGTGCCAAGCAATGCCAAGACTTCTGCCAAGCAGCTATCAAATCTTGGTAAGACAMAACAAGAAGCAGGAGACATCTCTGGAATACAAGGACAACCTGAACATATTTTCTCTGTAACRATGTTCAATTTTCTTTCACAGATCCAAGAAATGAGCAACTGGCTAGCTCTAATTGTGGCTTTCCCACTACTACTCACATATACATTTGCACCTTCCTTTCTGTCCTTCTCATACACTACAAGAAKTTCAGAAGACAATAAAAACTGGACCTAATAGGTATTTTTAAGGACATTTTGGTAGGTAATACATAGTGCTAGACTGACAACCACTGCCATAAAAAGAGACCACCAATGCAATGCACAGACTAGCCAAGGTTTCTCCTGCTTAAGTGTGCAACAGCAGCAACAAAGCAAAGCAGTTTCAAGCCTTTGCATTCATACAAGCCAGTGTGTTAGTCTATCACTGCTGTTATAAAAACTCTAATTCTTCCTTGGCAGAACAATGTCTCAACCCACTCACAGTCCCTACTGGCTGCTGCTCATCTGCATTTAGATTTTCTAACCAAATACCTAAGCAGACTTACTCCAGACTTACTCTGATTTTCGGCACTAGAGCCTCTGTCACACATTTCTCCTTAGAAATACAGTCCCATGTTTAAAAGAAGAGGAATCTTGCTGAACATTCAAATCTGAGGGAATGGATCCTGCTATAACTTTGGAAAATTAGTTTAAAACTTCAGGAAAGATTTCACACACTTTGCATCAGACACGTTGCAAAGCAAATGGAAAAAAAGAAAGATTAAAGATGGCAAAGACTTTCCTTCTACAAGACAAGTMGGAGGGGGCTTTCATTTAACACAATTATGTTCCCGAAATTTTCCCTTCAGTTTTATTTCCCAATACTGGCAACCTACTGAAGTATGCGGAGATCAGTACTTCAGCAAAAAAACACTATCACAAAAGCAAAAAATATTTGGCCAAGAAGACAAATCCTTATATCATAAAGACCATGAACTTTGACTTTAAACTTTATAAAGACTTTGAACTTTACATCATAAAGACCATGGGACCACTTTTAATATTATTTTAATCACAAATAAAAAAAAAAAAGACTAGCCTTCAAGATGCTTCCAAGAAAAGGGTGCTTTCATGGTCATTATCACTAATGCTCAATTTAACAGGATAGCTATGCCATCCCGTTAGCAGGAGACATTACACAACACAAAAAGACAATAAGCCATACTGTCTAGGACACAGGATAAGCAACATTATGCGACTGGTGATGTCACTGGCTAACCTGTGACCTCATGTATTATACAATACATCAGGCTGTTCTCTTTTCAGAGACCCCCATGCAGGCACCTTGCAGCCCAAATCATTTCAGACAGTCGCCTTTGTTCATCAGTATGTACGAGGATGCTCATCATCCATTGTAACAAAACATAAACTCCTGGCATTCAAGTCTTAGAACTGAGTTGTGAATGGCATCGACAACTCAGTCACATTCTCTTCAGTTCTGGAAGAAAGCCGTTCTGCATCTCATACAGCTTCCTGTGACCCCAGTGACCAGCCCAAACAAAAGAAGAGAGCTGACAGTCAGGAGAGGCTTCCTTCAGAATACCTCATTTATAATTTAACTGTTAACAGCCATGTAACTGGAGTGGCTGCAGGAAAAATTAACTGTATAGTTGTCTGATATAGTGAAAGCACTTGAATTGTGTTTGCTTTCTATGTAAGCAACAGTACTSCTCTTCAGTTCAAGGGTCAGTCCCTTTGGAAAAGAAAAAAGGTGTGAAGCTCAACTAATAGAATTAATTTAACTTCATTTTTAATCATTCAAGAAAGGCTGACTGATTACTATAGTCTTTCCCATTTCCCTCATCTCCTATGCAATTAATTTGCACATATTCGATCATAAAATAGTCTATAACATAGAAAGGAAACAGTTATGCACTTGTTGCTTCACTACAAGTTTTGTATATTGGTAATTCTGGCTCAGGAGGTTAACACAAAAATAGTATTACTTTTAACCACGTACACTGACCCATATTCTGTGAATGACCTGAAAGTATAAAGGGAAAACTAACACAGAAAATATAATGTGGTTCTAAAATGCACCCAGGACCAATAAACTTTGTTCAAGCTGTAAGTGTCCTAGATTATATTCTTATGTTTCATATAGAAAGCAGATGACATGGCTCCACCAAAAGCACTTAATATTATCTACTAGCTCTTCGAACTATGACTCCAGATTTTCCAAAAAATAAATTTAAAAGTAATACTCTAAGTATTGACTGCATTTGTAGCAAATGACTTCACAAACAAACTTAACTGAGGCATTACCACCACCAAACACCAGCTCATTCATGTGTGAACTCAAAAGAGTTTCATGTGAAAATGTCTATGATGCAACATCCCGAACACGATATCCACAAGCTGAGGATTAAAGTTCTTGTTTCCTTTCGCATTACATCATCAAGTTTATTCATATGATCAGAAATGGTACAGAGAATCCTTCAGCGGTCTGGAAGCTCATCCCAAAGGCAGGAAGATGTTCTCACAGAGACTCCTAGCACAAGGTAACTTTGCAGATTCATCACAATTGAATTGCCATTACGAATTTTTCAGTGTATTGCAGATAACCCTGTACCTGGCTGACATTCYTCATCACACTCAGACACAACAGATCATTGATCACAGCGACTGCCAGAGATGGTGGTGAGACAACTTTTCCAGTATGCCCACATACCTTCTGTTTTTCAGAAACACCTTGGCAACAACAAGCACATGCTAACAGAAATGCTTTGTGATCAAACACTTACTTAGCACTAAAAAATTTTGTATGGCAATATTAAAACCACAGTAAAACTTCAAATGTAAGAAAAAGTTTCCTTCCCCCATACACTTCTCAAYCAAGGGCACAAAATTCATTGTGCCACTGGAAACTGGAAATTAATTACTCCTTCCCCATAGATCTGCCCAAGTCTTAATTCCTCCTTCTTTTGCACCAGCTTTATATCCAAACTGTTCCAATGAAGCTGTTAGAACCTCACTCGAGAAAAGGACAGAATCAAGGATTACTTTTGTTTGTGAAAAGTAAAGTTTTAAGCCATTGTATTCAAACTTAAAAAATACTCTTTTCCTTTCTCAGTTTGCTGCCTAGAAAGGTCAACAATATATATTCCTTTCAATAGTGTGCAGGTACACTGCTGTGCAAAACATCCTAGCTGCAACACATTCAAGTCAAAACTCTCAGTTTGACAACAGCTCCGTACAAGAACTATTTACTCCAAGTAGCAGCATCTTTTGTGTCCTCCTTTTTTCCCTGAAGAGAGGCAAGGGTGACTACAGACAGAAGAAAGTGAAGCAGGCTGAAAGGATTAACTTTTTGTTTTAATGAAATTTCATCATTTGAAATTTCATTTTGAAACCAATGCTTTTTAAAGGAAGCTTGGTAACTGGAAACAGAAGCAAGAATGCAGTAGAACTTCAGGGAATCCCACAAAACAGCTGACTGATATTGGCACTGTTTCCAGTCCAGTCCCTTTAATGTATTTTAAAGACATCAGAACACATTAAAACAAAACCAACAAAGGCTGGTCAGGCCCTGGAACAGGCTCCCAAGGGAAGCAGTCACAGGCCTAGGCCTCACAGAGTTCAAGAAGCATTTGGACAGTGCTCTCAGGCCCATGGTGTGACTCCTGGGGATGTCCTGTGCAGGACCAGTGTTTGGACTTGATGGTCCTTGTGGGTTCCTTCCAAATAAAGATATTCTGTGATATCCACACAGGACAACAATTGACAGKTGTCACTTCATTTTAATACTCATAGCAGTTGAAAACAAAAAGTTAACGCACTGAAACAAATCCATCGAGGTCCTTTTAAAGAATCAGGATACAAAKTCTCAAGAATGTATAAAATAGTAACAAAATCATTCTTGATGTGTGTKTAAGATTGAACTGAATCAATTTGGAAGCTATGTATGTTTATACAAAAAAAAAAAAAACCCAACCCCACCCCAAAAAACAAACTATGTATTTCCCTTTAATGCCTCCATGGCAAACCAGACTCATGAAAGACATGGTCCAACAGGCTGTGCTGGTTTTTAGGATGTAGCACCGTCTTTGAAAACATTTGGCACTTGTTTGGCACAAGTGATAACAGCTCAGATTCTGCAAGATAAGGCAATGTCTCAAATTTGAAGAAAGTGATCAGAAAATACTATGACTCAAGTCCAGTTGCAGCTATTTACCTTTGAACCTTCATCCAGAAAGTAGATGAAAGATGCCTGCAGTGTTCTAGGGGATAAGCTACACAGATAAATGAACACTCCTTCCCCACCCCTTATTTCCACGGAGAGAGTGGAATACTGCCCTGCTTCCTCATTTGTATTTTAGCTCATATCTTACACAGAACAGAGACTACACTATAAAAATAAGCACCACATATTTTCCAGGACATCTATTTTAAAATTCCCCTCTCTAGCATCCAGAAATCTGCCACACTCCACCCTAGAATACTGGAGGCGCTAACTTCTTGCTATCAGAAAACATTGGAAGGAAAACCTTCACAATTCCAAATCCTCACCTCTGATGACACAATTGAAGGTATGATGATGTGACTCCTCACATAAAAACACAAACATATACAACTGTTGTCTACTCCAAAACTACATATTCCCGTTATGATGAAAAATGATCAGAAATAACTCACATGATTCAAAGTAGGGATATAAAAGGGACAACTGAAACAGCCTTCTCACACAAGCTTATAGACAACAGCACCAGACCCATAAGCACTGTGAGCACTAGCAAGAGGAAAGAAAGACAGTAGTCTAGGAGTAGCCTCTCTATTTGAACAAAGAAGAGAAGCAGAAGTGGCAAACAATGACTGTGTCACACATGCAGGGCTGACTCTTCCAACTTCTGCCTATCTACAGTTCAGCCTTTCATGGACTTGCTGCTTTGCTAGTGGAAAAAGAAATCCACCACCTCATCTGATCTTGTTTGCCCCATTTTTTTTGGAAGCTCCTCCAATTTTATTGTGGTCCAAGGGCAAAGCATCCACGGAGGAAAAGGGAGAAGGCATGTGGACAACAACCCCATAAAACATTGGCAAAAGCACAGAAGTGGAACTGACAGTGGAAACTACCACTTCCTAGCGTCTTACTTAGCCAATCAATGGGAAATCAGCTCCTGCAATTAAGTGATAATGAATTATTGATGACACTCACTTTGGGAACTGAGTACTTACCAGCATTTATGAAATTAAAGAAACTGAGGTGGGTAAATGCTATTACCATTCTGAGTATGGCACAAAGCAAGACAGACAGCAAACAATTCTGCGACGTTATGCCTTGCCAAGGATCACAGTTATCTCCAACATGTTCCTTCAGCTCTGTTTGTACACGATCACACATCACCTTGACTTATGTTCCACTCTACCCATGTGTAACATATGCCTGCTTCAGAGAGGAACGGTGAATGCTCCATGTACAGAWTTAAATAATTTCAGTAAACACATCCTACTACTTTTTCAGAGGTGGAGAGAAAAAGGCTGCTCAAAGTAAAGGGCAGCAAAATGGGAACAAGGGAGAAATCACTTTAAAATGTGATCTWCAACATATGTTCAGTGGCAGAATTTGCCCTTGAGAAAGCAAAGAAGGTATTCAAGCCCTACTATTTCAAGAAACTTTAAGTCTGTGCTTAACATGTTTTTAAGTCAGCCAACTTTTTTTGCCAATGCAAATATATTCAACTAGAAACTCAGAAGAAAGCCAAGAATTCAGTCTTGGATTTAAAACACTCTTGCCAGGCACTCAAGGCTGTCAGTAATGCCACACAGGAACATTTCCTATCACTAACACATAAAACTAATCTAGGAAAGAGAACTCACTCTACTCCTACCATACTTGACCTGAGCTTTCCAACTGATGCCATAATCTATTTGTACAAATAAAAACAAATAGATAAAGAAGGATGTAAGCATTCACTGCACATAACTACCTATCCTGCCCCTTCACAATTTTTCATCAAACTTACCAAGCAGACACGCCTACATATTGTCTACATGCTCTTAAAGGTAAGCGTCTCACACTTCAAGAGCTTTCACCCTCAACAGCAGTTGCCAGAGTTGAGGCAGACACAGAGGCAGCTTTACAAATTAGCAGCGTATGCCATCCAACTGGCTTGAAACACCACGATGTCCCATTAAACACCCACAATGGCTCCATGTGAGCAGCTGACTCGTAATCAACTCTCCAACAGGAATGTTGGTGCCATAAGCTTCAGAAGGAAGTAGATTAATGTCAGTATCTGCAACACAGTCCAGCCTTGCAGACAGTATGCCTTTCAGGAAAGGACAGCTTTCTGTGTGCAATTTGAGAAGACTAGACAGAGATAGGGTTCAGCCCTGCTGCAGGTATCTTACACGATCATATTATTCTGCTTTCCATGGCTTCAGTTTTCTATATCCATTAATGATTGCTAATGCTCTCCTGTCCCATGGGAATACTGCCAGCATCCATAATTTATTATTCCACCCTGCTCAGATGCAGAGAGAATGGGTACGTGAAGATACATACTGACCAATTGTTTGCCAAATATATAAACAGTTTTCTGAGAAATATAATGTGAACTAATAAATGTGAACTATTTAATATTAAAACCCATCCGTGTATCATATAATTATTAAGAAGGGAAAAAAACCTCAATGATCACTGAGTCCAAACATTAACCCAGCAYTGACAAGTCCACTACTAAATCACATCTCTAAGGACCGCATCTACATGGTTTTTTTAACACTTCCAAGGATKGTGATTTCACTGCTTTGCTGGGCAATCCATGCTAATGCTTGGTCACCCTTTCATGAAGAAATTGTTCCTTATTCCAAATCTAAACCTTCCCTGGAGCAACTTGAGGCCATTTCCTCTTGTCCCACTGCTTGTTACCTGTCTACCTCAGTTCACTACAATCTTGTTCATGGTAGAAAGCAGTAAGAATYTCCAATGAGCCTCCTTTTCTGCAGGTTAAACAATCACAGCTTCTTCAGCTGCTCCTCACAAGGCTTGTGCTCCACACCCTTCACCAGCTCCCACTGCCCTACTCGGGACTTATTGCACTACCTCAATGTCTTTCTTGCACTGAGGGGCCCAAAACTGAACACAGGATTTAGGGTGTGGCCTCACTAGTGCCTAGTACAGGGCGATAATCACTGCAGTGGTTCTGCTGGCCACATTATTACTGATACAGGCCAGGATGCCATTGGCCTTTCTTGGCCCTTTGGGCACTGCTGGCTCACGTTCAGCTGCTGTCAACCAACAGCCCCAAGTGCCTTTGCACAGGGCATCTTTCCAGCCACTTTTTTCCCAAGCCTGCAGTATTGCATGGGGTTGTTGTGATCCAAAGGCAGGACCCAGCACTTGGCCTTGTTGAAYTTCACACAACTGGCCTCGGYCCATCAATCCAGCCTGTCCACCTCCCTCTGCAGAGCCTTCCTGACTTCCAGCAGATCAACACTCSCATCCAGCCTGGTGTTGTCTGCAAACTCCATTTATTCCTCAACAGCAAACAGGTGAAGTCATAACCAAAAATCTTTTAGCAGGTAGGAAGCTAATGCCCAGTTCCGGGATTTCAATTAAAATACAGGTAGGACCACTCTGTAACAAATGAGCAGTCACGAGTTTGGGAAATTGCTGCTTCAACTATACCAACTACACTCCATTCACATAGTAACCCTCTAGAAATAAGTGATCCTCTAGACCTAAAAAACTTAGATTTAGATACAGAAATTAACTGCCCTCTTATTTATACTCAAAGGTGAAACAAGAACACCTGGTATAGTTCAATTTCAATACGGTTCCAACTACCCTTTACTTTGTTTAATGCCAGGGTGTGATAAGAGGGAGAAGGGAACAACTTTGGAAGTTTATTTAAAAACAGATTATGAATCTAAGTTTCAAAGTACCAAAAATTGCTCTGCCCTGGAAACCTGCAGTGACTAGCTCTTGATACAGCTGCTTATACCTAGGGTTTAATTTTGATCGTTGAGCTCATTCAAACTGTTGTCTAACGCAAACATTTACTACAACGTTTCAGTAACACATTTTTTCCAACACAACAGGCCAACACAGTCCTTCCAAACTGAAGCAAATAACACTGGAACAGTTAACTAAATCTACGCCAAGTCAGTTTTCTCACAGGAATGTGAAAAGTAGCTTGGAAGGCTTGTGTTTGCAAACACCCAACTTATTCCATCTTCATGGGCTAGACTGGCTAAGGTGCAATGAGTGTTCTGCTTCCTCAGTGTCACTGMTCCTTTGAGACATCCCATACCAGACATGCTTCCTTTCCAAAATGGTGATAACCACCAGATATTTTAGAAGTCTAAATCATGCACTCTTTACTGGGTTAAAAACTGTCTGGATAGCTGGGCCCAGTGGGGAATGGACATAAATACAGCTGGTGGCCAGTCACAACTGGTGTTTCCCAGTGTTTGGTCCTGTTTAATTCCTTTATCAATGATTTACATGAGAGGACCAAATGTCCTCTCAGCCAGTTTGCAGTGCTAAGTTGGCAGGAGTGTTGATCTGCTGGAGGGTAGGAAGGCTCTGCAGAAGAAGCTGGACAAGCTGGACTGATGGGYCAAAGCCAGTTGTGTGAGGCTCAGCAGGGTGAAGTGACAGGTCTTGAGGGAGCTGGAGTTGTTTAATCTGGAGGAAAGGAGGCTCAGAGGGACCTTTATCACTCTACAGCTGCCTTAAAGGAGGTTGTAACCAGGTAGGTGTCAGCCCCTTCTCCCAGGCCACAGTGACAGAGGACACAGCCTCAAGCAGCATCAGGGGAGGTTAAGGTGGGACATTAGGAACAATTTTTTCACTGAAAGGGCGAGCACTGGAATGTGCTGCCCAGGGAGATGGTGGAGTTATATCACCCCAGGAAGTATTCAAGAAGCCACTGAACATAGCACTTAGTGCTACAGTTCAGTTGACATGGTCATGTTCAGTCAAAGATTGGAATCGAACTTCGAAGGTGTTCCAGCCTTGATGAGTCTATGATTGTATGTGGGCTTAATTTTAACAGGATCTAATGGGCCTTATACAGGTCCCTTCAATATAAGCCCAAAGGAAGTTAACACTGATTGCTTCTTCAACTGGAAAGTTTGCTCACAATAGAGATCTGCCTAATTTTGCAACTAGTGATGAGAAAACAAATAAAGCACCAACACTTCAGGGAAAAATTAACTAAACCATGTTTAACAGGCTGAACACAGTTTCCCCATGAGACAACTCTCAAGGAACAGYAGCAGTCAGCAGGTCAGCAACTCTGGATTCAGCCTCAGTTAGGACACAAATATGCTGCCAATGATCAGCACTGTTTCTTGTATTTTCAGATTTTATTTGACTCAGCTAATTGGCCATTAAGGTCCAATGAGGTGGACATTTATCTACAGATAACACAAGGAAATTGGAAAGTAAGCAGCCTGAGGCTACCCTGAAGACTGTTAACCAAATAGCAAGGCAGAGCTCAATTAAAACAATTAATCAGAAAACCTATATAGTCCATTGGCAGATTTTCAAGGATCCCATTAGAAATTTTAAGGATATTCAATCTGATTAGACACCAAAATCTATCTCATGTAGAGRTCATTAATAAGTAAAGAGCCTTTAACTTTGAAAGCCTGAAAGTTATCAAAACTGTAGCAGGAACAGACGCTGGACCTTTCCTCTGTAACTAATATGTACAGTTTTGCAAAACAATGGCAAACACTTTCTATACATCTAGTATAATATAGTATAGTATAGTATAGTATAGTATAGTATAGTATAGTATAGTATAGTATAGTATAGTATAGTATAGTATAGTATAGTATAACTGAGGAAAAGGTACAGCTGTGCAAACCAAATCATCAAGTACCCACCAGTTTTGGGTGGATTCTGTTGATCTAAGAGATACACACTTTTATATGCTGCCTCAAAAGAGTCTACATCCAGGACCTCTGAATCAGAGGAGTACTCCATGAAATGTCTAATACCTCAGTTGTTGAAAAGAGCAGGCATTTTAATTGAAATTGCAGGACAAATAGGAAATTACGCTGCAAAACATTCTGTTCCTCATTTTATAAAAACCTGAAGAAGAAAAATGGCTCTTGTGCTCTTAACCTTAATGGACTTATAATTCAAATACGAAATAAGGTCACTGAAACTATTYTGGACTCTTTTTTTGAAAAGAAAGGTTGCAACGAAAAATGTTTCAAAAAAAATGTGATGCTGTCAGTAATCCCTATAGGGGAAAAAGTCTGTCAACACTGTACTTCAAACTTGCAACTTCGAAGCTGACACTTCTCATGGAAGATTTTCAAGGTACAACTGGTACTGCCAACTTGTATTGTTTAGAAATACTCTTAGAAATTCAACTATAAACATCCTTTTTATCTTCTAGGTACTCTGTTAATGTTCTAGACAGGCCACTTTGATCTTTGGACAGAAGTACATTCCTGATCTATACACTGCACATGGTAGCTCCATTTTCAGAGGAGATAAAAAAAAATAGGTTCCTGAAACTTAAATACTGCTTGCAGCTACAGAGGGAAATCCTCCATCTGACTGCAAAAGGGCAAATGCTKGTGGTTTGATTAAGAATTTGTAAGCTAAAACACCAGAGGGATTCACTTTTCTCTTACCTTCACACTTGCCGATATTCAAAACCATTATATTCATGAGATTGAAAATGTGTAAAAAATATAGGTAGATCTCAACTTTTAAGAAAGTGCTACCAAACACTTCTTACAGAATGTAAATCAGAATTCCAACAGGATTTGATTCAACAAAGGGCAAGTTTAACATCTGAAACCCTGGTTACATAGTAAAATAAATGATCCACTCATGTAAAAAGTTCACAGTGTTTTGCTTTTTTTTTTTTTTTTTACAGGTCTACCTGTAAGTCCATTCATGCTTTCAGTTCACTCATAATCAAGTACTGAAATTGAGCCATATGGATTGTTTTCCTCCCTCTCCACCTTCTTTTTACCTTTCAAAAATTTGTCAAAAGGAAAAAGGAGCCTTTTTTGAGTTTGAAAGACAACAATCACCACGAACACTGTTGCCCCTTGCTAGCCAATTCTAAATTATGCCTACCTAGTTTAATGACTTGTTTCTTTAAAGTGACGGAGCAGTAAGTACAATTCTTCCAGACTTCAGGATTTCACAAGCGCAGTCTGCTTTCTGCCAGACTGAGCAGACCATGATCTCAGCATCTGTACTGTGCCTTTCACGTTATCCGAACAAGCAAAGATGTTCAGATTTTACATATAAGGCCTTGAGAAGACATGTTTTTTTTTATTGTTGATCAGATCATGGAAGATTTAGTTTGGCATCTCCAAGATGACCCATCCAAAATCAGCATCAGAGCCCCAAACTCTTCTGGTGGACAGCCATTCTCTTCAAGACTAAACCATGCACATCAGGTTCCAGTTAACCATATATTCAATTTAGGAGTCCACCCAGCTGACAATTTTGGACCCAGCCACAAGAGCAACTTTTGCCAATGGCAGGAGGCTAGCTAACAAGTTAGAGGATTTATTTGCCCTTGATTGCAAAGTGTTTCCTTTGAAGGCCACACATGCTGACTCTACCAATTTATATTTTCACGAAGAACTGATGTGCTTCAGCRGGTGAAGCAACTCTACATATTTAAAATTCTAACTACTCTATGACCGCATATATTTAACAATTTAGTCACTATAGCCATTTATACATCACACCTTGCATTGTGTTGAGTAAATATTATCTGTCCTTCATAACTAATCCCTGAAAAATGAAGCATTTGCTTAAGATGCACAATTCACTTATCAACTGTACCAGAAACACAGTAAGACAAAGCCCCAATTAGTCTGCTTTAACTAAACTCCACCTTGCARACACAGCAGCAGCGAAGTCTCACATAGCCCAAAGCTGGGCCTTAAAACACAGCACAACTAAGCAATGGATAGGGAGGACAGTAAGAAGTAAAGCAAGCACAGCACCAGTGGCAGAGTGGAGCAGAGAACTGGCAATAGGCAGAGGCAAGGGAAAAATGACAATTCCTAACTGCAGGTTTGGCACAGATATAATAAGTATACATAACAGCTTCTTTTTAAGCACAGAGGCATGATGAAGAAATCCATGGCAAGCACTATGTACCAATGGGTACAGTTTCTGGTGAGGTCACGAGGCACAAAGGAAAAAAGAGAAAAGGATACTGAGAGGAGGAAGGAAGTGACACAAATCATCTATGAAAAGAAGCGTGTAAAGACTAAGTCATCAGCATGCAGCTTCAGAACAAGGGAACAAGGATGCAGGCAAAGAAAGAAGAAAGAAAGGAGTCTGAATCTGACAGGAAAGGGATTCACAATCTGAGAAATAATGGCTATTCTTAGCTGCAGAATTATAGCTAAGCTTATACAAAGAGCAGCAGAAACATTTAATAGCCCTTAACATAACTTATTCTTGCACTGGGAGAGCAGCAGCAGAACAGCAGCCTCAAAACTCAGAACCACAAGCTGAAGTACTACCTTCTGYAGCCATGTGTGAGTAATGAGAGCATTCCCCACGAAACAGCCACTACTTGGCAGGTTCAACACAGTACTGAATCATGGGTTACCTGTGCAAAGCTCCCTGGACAAGCAACAGTACTTCAAGTTGCCAAATCTTGCCCTGCAACTTGACACATACATGGATTTTCACACATATATCAGTTTGTGTGTCTCTATCATTCTTCAAATCTTCATAAACKTAAAACTCCTTTGTTTGAGGAGTCWTWAWGACTTYACGCTAACAACAAAAAGAGAGAAGAAACAGGGATACTTGATTAAAAATCATCATATCAAGAAAAATCTACTTACCCCACATCAAATCCATACCAGGCAAGGCAGAACATTTCTTAAAGGCAAAAAACAGCAGTATCTTGAGTTGCAAAAAGATATGCCTGGTATTTGTGGCATATAGCTCTTGACTAAAACTAAGGTAGCACTGACAGCATCAAAGAAAGATGAGAAGAGAGCTAGTGTCCAAAACAAAAAAAATGTTTAAACAGGTAAAAGGAGAGTGAATACAGTTAGGAAAGAATTGTATCTTGCCCAAAGTCATAGTGCTGATCAGTAACACAATCTGGAGTAGATCCTGCAGCACTAAAACCCTGAACAGCTTTGCCCARAAGAATACAAGTCTTCAGTTGATACATATGGCTGGCAACTGTGTTCTGTCTGGAGCTATAAGCATCATCTGACTCATTAACAATTGAAGTGATAAATTCATCCAAAATATATAAAGCAAGAGAAACTACTCCAAGGAATGAAGGAATCTAACCACGAAGTGATAGTTAGTAGCCAGAATTCAGATCTTAATTTTTAATGGAACCACAACCTACTTGCTACTTSCATTTTATCAAAAATGGAGATAAATCCTTACAGGAAAATGTTACTAAAACTGAATTTCTCATGCAACAAACCCAACAGTTTCAAAATAGACTAACATAGGCWTCCTCCTCTGACATAACTAATTTCCATCCAAAATCAATTCAATAAGAGAACCCTGAACCAGGAATCTCCCCCATCACATTCCCTAGGAGYCATGTGGCATGTGTCTAAGCAGATGAAAGATAACTACACAACACCAGAGACCCATAGCAAGGYGTGGCACTGAGGGCTTTTTCCTTTYATWYAGAAGCAAAAAAMTAATCAGAATCCCTGCTAAAGAACAAAAATAGCACTAAAACCTGAAAAATTTTATTTTTGCCTTCATTGAAACAAACTAGTTAATAACACAATTACAATTATACTTTTACTACAATTATATTCAATTTATAGACTTCCCGGTCTTTAATAGATTAAGCCTCAAAGGCTGCTTGAGAGACACTGAAGCCATTTCAAAATGGAAATCTTGGCTAAGAGGGCTTGCATAAAGACCTTCCCAGAGCTGCTACAAGTTCCTTAGCTCCCGATCCTTACTGATCCCACATTTTAGCAGTTTCACAGCCACATCACCTCCCATTCATTACCTCAGCTCCCTGCTCACATGTAACACACTGTGACAGAGTAACTTACTCAACCATTTACACATTCACAAAGAGCAGCTTTGCTTGGTATGTTTTAATTGTGACAAGTTCACAGCTGTCCGTCCCATGGCTGGAAGAAGGCTTAAGGAACACAGAGGAAAAAGTTATCACCGCCACCCCACTCCCACAAAACTGCTTCCATTTTCATTTTGCTCMTCTGGGCCCTTTTGATTATCCACCCACATGATTCCCCATTCCTTCAACATATTTCTACACTAACAGGACCTACTTATTACTTTTCTCAAACTTCCGTGAAGGATGGATTTCTGTAAGCTGCAACTAAATTATGTGATTCTACAAGCTCCTTTGCAACCAGGAAGTGGGTAAGTGGCTATAAGCATAAGCAGGTGAGAAAAAGAACAAGCAGATACCCATGGCTCCATTTAGAAATCTCATTGCCTCAACATTTCCATTAATTAAAATACACCAAGCCAACYGTATTACACCACCTTCTCCCCTAAAAGGATTTTTCTGTCCTGGTAGACAACACAGCACGCAATGTGAGGTTGACCTAAAATGCCTTTTAGTCTGACATTTTCATTAGTGCAAGAGGCTGAATGAAAGAAACTGAACACCTGATCAAATTACTGCAGCTCACAAGATTCTGATGTCAAATAAGCAAGCATCTGGACACACACTCAGTCCACACAAATGCAAAATGCCAATGATCATATAAATCAGAAGTTTCACTATCAGAGATAACTAATTTAAATAAATGTTTTCTGCCAATGTTTTTTGTTTTTCTTAAGCTACTTAACTTTTAATCTTTGTTGTTGGGGTTGAGTTTTTTAATATGTATGACTACTCCTCAAAAATTCTATAGCAGTCAGTRAGTGTATGATAAACTGATTATCCTAATGGCTGACTATACAATTACCTCCAGCCATGATCTATTTACACTTCAGGCAAAGGGCAGTCTGTCATTCAATGTTTCACTTGAGRGCTACCTTAAAACACATAATTAAAAACATTTTCACTTGAAATGTTCCATTCTGTATCTTAGCATAGCCCATTATGAGATCCTGCCAAAGCAGAAGAGTTGTGTTTTAATACCTGAAAAGACAAAAACGCCAAAACCCTACTACTGAGTTTCTCCTTCCTCATCTTCAAAACCTGCCAGCTGATAATGAAGCTGTTTTCAAATTCTGAAAATGCCAGTTGCAATAGTTACCACAGAGTGCCTTGTACCAAAAGTAGAATACCCACAGCTCCAGTCTGCAGCAGGTAGGACAACTGAACAGCCTACAAGCCTTTCTAGCAATTCATAGAAGTCATCAGCTTCCACAACAGACAAGACACTGAAATGGAAAGCACTCRTACCAACACAGCAGAACTCATGCTGCAGATTTTTCAGGCCTACTCCATTATTGCATTTCTGCTCACATGGACAGAGAGAGTAACCACAGAACAGGATATATCACAGACACTACTCTGGTAAAATGTACCAGTTTGGAAAAACAAATGAAAATTTAAAAAAAAACAAAAAACCACAAACAAAAACCAAAACAAATTATTTCTCCAGGTGACAAATTTTCATTATGCCTTCTCATACTGCTCTGAAACGCAGAGATGCTTCAACCTCTGCTCAATTCATCACTGCCACCTAACAAATCAACATGTCCCTGTTACAGTCTACCAGATTTACAACAAAGGGAGCCATTTTATTCCTCACTCAGTAGATAATCTGCATACAAACGAAAGCAGGACACAGGTTCTGGTTGTCACAACAAGAATATTATAGTACCACCAGGAAACTTTTTCCTCTGGAGAGGCATGGAGCTTGCTGGTCTCAGGGTATCAGGYACTACAAACTGGCTGCATGTTTTTAACAATTTATTTCACATTTGTATGAAAGGTGCATTTTYACTACCTACTTTTTTATAACAACCTCCACTTCCTAACACAACATATGACTGCAACATTGCAGTCACACTTCCACCCTCTCAACTTGGCAACTGAGGACTCTTTGCAGCAATTATCCCAAGTGAGACAGGATAGCAGGAAGCTCCTTGGCCCTGAAATTCCCCATATCCAGCAAGCAACAGGAACCCGTGTAAGTCTTGCCAAGGACACATCCCCCCCAAATTATCCACTGCTTCTTTCAGTTCCTGCTCAAAAAATGTACTTGCAAGRCTAAAGTCTGGCAACAGCCTCAAACATGAAATGTCCAACAACCAGGAACTGACAAGACAACTTGACTGTGGGTGCCGGCTCCTGCAAGAAATGCCATTCTCCTCAGAATGGCTGTGGAGTTTTGCATTAAAGTGACTACTCCTGGCTGCTCTCATCATGACCACAGGCAGACTTACATCTTCAGCAAATATCCAGTGTTTGTTGTTTATTACTGTCTCRAGTTGGAAGTTTCTTGACCGGCCAATTACAGGAATCCTTGTCCATCTCTTCCACAATGATGTGCTGCCCACACCCACAGCTGGCTTATGTACCAAGAGAGACAAACACTGATTATGAAGCACTAGACTCAGTTTAAGATTTTTTAAGRGGACTGCCTGAAAAATATAAAACAGTCCTACTAAATGCACAGTACAGACGTGAGTCTYTAAGTACGTTCTCTCTCTGCTTATCCAATAGTAGAGACCACTACTCAGCAGTGGCGATTTATGTAAGGTTTTCAGCAAAGAAATTCTACTCTTAGAAACTCCTCTTGAATGTACAAATGAAGGCCCATGTAAGGAAATTATGGCTATTTCCTTAATACCATGTGGAAGTTTTAAGTTAGCAGATATTACATAATGCAGCCTGCCTGGGGATGATACTCAAGAAATTCCAGCTGTGCACTACATTTTGATTCTCCAGTCAGTTGAAGACTRACATTTTAAAACCCACTTCAGTTAAAACAAGAAGATCTACAATTGCAGAAAAAACTTTTCTGTTCACTTTGCAATCATACTTTTAAAAGCAGTTTATTTACCTCAGTGTTTGTCACTSCTGCCATAAATTCTTTCCTTAATGGATGAGATACAGGTTGAAGAAAAAAACACACAAATCTATGCTCAAAACATATTCAGTAGATGCAGGTTTCCTTGAATTAAAAAGAAAAAATGTCTTGAATACACAGTACAGTGGCAGTCAGGATTACAGAACACATTTTTCTGTYAGGGACTGTTTACATTTTATTGGTTTTTCAGCTATAGTGTACTTGCAATTCTATGAAACMATCCTTTCCAAAACTCACTGTAACTGTGTAGATCAGCTTGCATTACTTCATACAAGCAGTAGAAGAAGATAAACATAGATGTCTGTTTGCAACTAACAGACCTTCTTCTATATTAACTTAACCCGATAATGTTGTTAAAGTCTGAGCTGGAAACAGGAATCCTTGCACGACCTAACCAACATCCAGGAACTCCTGCACTGACACTGAGCCAAAGTAAAGTGCTGGAAATTGGGTCACACTRTGACATGTCCAGGGCAGCAGGAGAGGATCGGAGCAGAGCCTGACCTGCTTATACTGGCAAGAGCATGAGAGATGAAAGAAACTGGGTGTGCATGGTGTGTGCACTGCCCGARAGCTTGACGAGACTTGAAATGAGGTGGGGACTAGAAAAGGAAAGCACGGTAATCAGGAAGCTCCTGTGCAGGGAACAGAGGCTAAAACTTCCCATCAATAGTCTCTTTCTGATCAATTACCAATTAGTTACCAACTGAAATTAAACCAGCCTGGTGTAAGTTCACACTTGATGTATCATAACAAGGTAAAACCTTTCCCATGCATCCAGGCTCTTTCACGATGAAAAGCACTAATTGATACAACCACCATATTATGACTAAAGATGCAAAGAAAAGATCAGCTTTGCATTGCAAATATTCACTGCCAATCCAAGTCAACAGTTACTTCTGCATGCTAGCAGAACAACAGTTTAGACACAGACACTATATGCTGTTTATCTTCTGCTAACTGAAATTCATCCCTAGGGTTTCAAGGTTTCCCATCTGTACCCAAAAAAAGGTTCAATAGGAAAAGAAGTGTTTTCAGCAGCTACCAGAAGTAAAATTCAAAACAGAGTGAAGGCCAGGCAGAAACAAACTAATGCTCCCTGTGGGAAGCTTGCAGGGGTGCCAAAATATACAGAGGAAGCAACATCTAAAAAACAAATCCCCAAAGACCCCCTACTTTATTTTCCARAAGAAAAACAGAACACACAAGAAAAAAGTTTCAGAAAGTTCTTTGAATCTGCCCCAAAGTAAGCCAGAGCCTCTGGTTAAGTAACTTCAAGAATGTTGTGCAAGAATGGTAGTCAGCAGTTGAAAAGCTGAAGTACCAACTTCCACACAAGAAACAGGTCTTGGTCACCGCCTCCAAGCCAAGGTGGAGCAGGAATACGCAGTGTGGGTGGCTGGGAAAACTTCAGATGTAAAGATCAGTATCTTGTAGATGGGAACCCTCCACGTTTATCTAAGGGTGGTATTACAAGCAAATATATTCAACACATRGAAACATATAACTTGCAGTGAATAATTAGATGAAATTTTGGCAGTTGTAAAATGGAAATTAGCAAGGAAGAAGGCAACACAATCCAGACAAACAAACCTGAGCTTTGTCTGTAGCTTTCCAAAAAAGGAACTGCAGCAATAGTTTTGCAAAGACACCTAAACCTCCATAAGACTTATCTTATGCATGTCAAAGTCTGCAGTTGTGTGATTTCAAAACAGTGTAACTCTTCTCCTTCCTACCCGTCTACACCAAGCTCGAAACTYATCATCGAAGCCGTGAAACTTACCAGCTCTTCATGACAACAAATACTCTTAAAAGAGTAGAAAAGAAAATAATATGAGCTTGATAATCTGAGTTTTACACACTGCGTGTCATCACTTCATCGCCAAGGCGTGATTCGGAAACAGACACAGCAGCATGCAGTCGGGCTACTTACACTGTCTGGAAAAGCGCCCGCTAAGATCATGTTGCAGAAATAATTCACACCTGCAGCAAAGCTGCACAAAACATCATCAGTTCGCCGACTTTGACAGGCATTATACCGACCGTGGCAGGGGGAAAGAGTTTCTATCTAGATGAATTGGAATAAGAAGTATGAAATCCCCTTTCCGCACCCCAAGWAAAGGCAGGCAGAGCCGAGCGCTCCGCTGGGCCGTACCCCGCCGCGGGCCCACCGGCGGAGGGTCGCCTGCACCGCCACGGCCTCCCTCGCCCCGAGGCGGCCTCGCCAAGGAGAAGGGGGCCCGCCCCGGGATGTACCAGCGGAGCCGCGGCCCCTTCGGCCCGGCGGGGACTTCGACGCCGCTTTCGGCCCAAGGGAGCCCGACCCCAAGGCCGAGCCGGCCCCGCTGCCCGCTGCAGGCGCCTCGCCCCACGCCGGCCCCGCTCACCCCCGCGGGGGCCGGGACCACCCCGAGCACGCCCCGAGGGGCGGAGGGGCCGAGCCGCACACGCCGCGCCCCCGCCGTGGGCATCCCGGCCCGGCCCGCCCGCGGAGGGGAGAATGGCGAGAGCAGCCCGGCGAGGGGCGGCCGGCGGCGCCCCCGGCCCGCCAGAGCCGCCCAGGGAGGCGGGGGTGGCGGAGAGGCCCCGGCGCCCTCCCCCGCCGAGCGGAGCCGCCCCCTCGCTCCCGGGCAGCGCTCCGGGGCACCGCCCCCGCCCGCACTCACCCGCCGAGCCCAGCAACAGCCACAGCAGCCACATGGCCCCGCGCCGGCCGCCCCGCAAACTTCGGGGCTGCTCCGCCAGTCCGGCCCGACGGAGCCTGCGGCGGGGAGCGGCGGGGAGCGGCGGGGCGGGGGCCGGCCGGGGGAGGGCCCGGGGGCGGTGCTGACACCGCCCCGCCCCGCTGGGCCGCCGTGCCCACCCGCGCCTGCCGCCGCCTCGTCTTCCTTGGCTCTGCTCGCCATCAGACACCTCTGGACAGTTTTGGGGACCGGGTTGCGGTGGCATTAGCGTGTCGTACAACAGACTCTCCTCTTGCCGTGCAGTGGTGGGCAGGAGCSCTTTAGGGACACTTACAGGGAAGAGTTTGGGTCAGAGCTGCACCCCTGCGGACACGCCGTGTCCTCACGAGGGGCATAAATGCTCACTCCACCCCTTCTGCACCGACAAAGGGGTATATTGCTCTCAAAAGCCTCCCATTATATCTTCTGATACACGTTCATTCCATAAGTAGAAGACAAGAGATATTTCCATTGCTAGTCAGTCAGAATCAACTAGATTGGAAAAGACCTCTGAGATCATCAAGTGTAACCTAGGACCAAACACCACCTTGTCAAMTAGACCAGGGCACTGAGTGCCATGTCCAGTCTTTCCTTAAACACCTCGACAATGACTCCACTACCTCCCTGGGCAGTGCATTCCAGTGTCAAATCACTCTGTGAAGAAATTCACCCAAATATCCAACCTAACCCTCCCCTGGCTCAGTTTAARACCATGTCCTCTCATCCTGTCACTAGCTGCCTGGGAGAAAAGGCCAACCACCACCTGCTTACAGCTTCCTTTCAGGCAGTTGYAGAGAGTGGTAAGTTCTCCCCTGAGTCTCCTTTTCGCCAGGGTAAACAATCCCAGCTCTCTCAGTCRCTCCTCATAGGACATGTGCCCCAGACCCTTCACAAGCTTTGTTGCCCTTCTGTGGACACACTCCAGCACCTCAATGTTGYTCTTGAACTGAGAGACCCGGAACTGGAYACAGTACTCAAAGYRGGGTTTCACCAGTGCCCAGTACAGGGAGAAGAGCCAAGTGCAAAKGGAAATCAGAGCCATCCTGTGGGGCTTACTAYCCTAGTAAAGCTCTGAAACCCAGCATTTGGGAAACTTACATTGTGTTTTCAATTTAGGAGCCCAATCCTGATCCAACTTGGCTTCAATGGGAGCAGGAGTGAGCCTTGTTTTAAGGAATAACATTTTTCAGTATATGATGACCAGGAAGAAACGCACATTACTGTGCCATTCTGTCTTCATGCAAAAATCATGGTCGGTTCATTAAGTGGTAMCTTTTGGTTGTAAAGTATTCCCCTGTGTGTGTGTCAACTACATAAGTAGATCTGCATGTGCATAGAATAAAGTTTAACTCTCTAGAAAGCTTGCAGCATGTATTTAAAAGCTGAAGAGGAAGGTTTAGTGCAGAAGGTATTTTAGCTAAGAATTAAAGCCAGTTTATAGCAGTAAAAAGCTGCCAGATGATTTCTAAAACTGCTCAGCTAATCTGCACAATAATACTGTTTCAAGCWGAATTCTTACAATTCATGTTTAACRTACTCAGAGGAGCTTGAGGAGATTTACTGATAAGGATTCCACAGCATTTGGCAGGATGAATTAATTTTTTTATTAAAAAAAAGTCTTCTATTTTAATACTTAGATCTAGGTTCTGTTAGTTTTTCAGGGGTATCTTAACCCCTGATAGCTAATTCACACACAAAATTCAGCTTGGGAGCTAGTTTCCAGAAGGGGGTTTGAGATGGAGGAGTGGTTTCTGACTCATGGGGATGTGGCTGTAGGAATCTCCTCTGCCTGCCAGGACACCCATCCCCAGCTGCTGCCCTTCCTTCCTGGGACCCCAGTGTGACACCCCAGCATAACCATCTCACCACCTGGAGGACTCCAGCCTACTCACCCTGACTACAAGCAGCAATTGAGATTCAGAGGCAAAGCAAGGTAGATGGGAGACTCCTTATCACTTCCCAAAATGCAGGATCTTCTAGTTTGCTGAGAGATTAAGTGGGAAGCTCTCATTCTCTAAAAGCATTTAGTACACCTCAGTTTCTTAACCAGCACAGAATAGAGGSTCCAGTGTGATTCCTCTTTACCTTTTGGGTGTTGGGTTACGTGATTAAAAGYGTAATCCCAAAGATGCCAGGAGAACAAAGACAGGCAGAGAAACTTCAGTAACCTCATYAGGGAAAATGGACCAACACTGGCTGCTCCTAAGCACTTCAGAGAAAGCTGATTAAACCTTGTTACCTGGTGTGAAGTCTGCCAAGAAACTATCTCCCAGATGCCTTGCAAACTAAAGGTGATTATTGCCTATGGTGTAGGATGCATGAAAGGATGCAATGGTAACAGCATTTTGGGAACCTGTGAGACTTACCGTAAGGGAGAAAGAAAGAAATCCTTGAGGTGGATTGAGGAGGAAAAAACATGGGAAAATAAGGAAAAAGGATGAAAGGGGCTGGCCAGATCTAGCTGTGTCCTGTGTTTGACCACCACAGCCTATCCTATATTCTAATTAAATCCTGTTTTTAGCTATCTTACGTGTAGGTGCACTATCACTTTTGAGGGGATTTGTGTGAACACCATTGAACTTCAAACAAGATTAGCCAACAAACAAGTGGTCTGTGTGACCAAATGGGACCACAGGCCTCAGGTCACTCTGATTCTTTTTATTCTCTTTATTCTCACATGAACTGCCTTCATATCACCAGGGGTGATTTCTGGGTTTGTCCCTCAAAGCAAGTGTGATCCAGTTTTGTTGCAGACTTTTTGTGGCCTCAAGCAAGTCACTCTTGTTAACGCATGCTTTGACTCTTCATGAAACTACCAGCCATCTACACCACAAGGATAAAGAACAAATAAATCTTTTCAGGTTAYTCAGAATGTGTCTAGATTCTGAATGGCTACCAGTAATGCAAGGTACCAGCCTATAATCAGGACAAAAAAGGAAGATACTCTGAAAAAGAGATTAGCTTCATAATAAATTGTGCTGGAGTAATGACAAGATGTCAAAAGTATCTGTTACAAGAAAGCTACRTATTTTAGCTTTGTGCACTGTGGTTAAAGATGAAAATGGAAAATTTTCTTCAGAGACAAGGTTATCTCAGAAGACTTAYTTGTATTCCTACAAGATCACAGAATTACAGAACCACAGAATKGGTAAGGTTTGAAAGTACAACTGGTGGGATTATCTGGTCCAAATTCCCTGCTCATGTAGGATTTCCCAGAACACATTACTCAGGGTTGTGTGCAGATAGCTTTTGGATATCTGCAGTGAAAAGACTCCAGAAYGTCTCTGGGAAATCTGTTCCAGTACTCAGACACCCACGCAGTAAAGTTCTTCCACATATTCAGGTAGAACTTGCAGTGCATTAGATTCTGCCTGTTGCCTCTCATCCCAATGCTTGGAGCCAGCAAGGAGATCCTGGCTCCATTGTCGTGGCAACCCCCTTCAGATATGTAAGTACAGATACAYTGATGAAATCCCCTCTCAGCCTTCTCATCTCCAGGCTGAACAGAMCCAGTTCYCTCTTCCAGTCCTTGTAAGAGAGATGCTCCAATCCCCTGATTGTCCCTGTAGCCCTCCATTGGACCCGCTCCAGGAGTTCCATGTCTCTTGTACTGTGGGRCCCAGACTGGACACASTGCTCCAGATGTGGCAGCAGAGTATGAAATKKTTCCTTTTTAGGTGTTTGCCACCAMGTGTAGGCCATGGAGTGTCTTCAAYTCACATTGGCAGACCTGCCAGCTCTTATCTGGGGGGACAAATGATTATTCCAAAGTATATTGCAGAGGATCTGCATCCCCAAGAGAACCTGAACTCTCTAGGAAGTACCAATGCTCTGCATGTTGTAAGCTGAAGCTCAAATTTTTAATTTGTTGTTTCTAGTCAGTTCAGTATTCAACCCATATTTAATGTCACAATCATTCTTGCAAGCTAGAAGTTGATTTTTTAGGGAGTTCACATTSGTTTGAGGAAAAAGAGCAAAATACAAGGTCTCCAGGTACAATCTAAATTTGCTGACTTCAACCCGTAAATGGTACTCTGAAAAATATTAATACTAGTAATTTATATGTGTCATGCCCAGTGATGAGATTGATAATTATGAAAAGTCAGTACTGTTGTAATTAAGGATAAAAATTYGTAATAATAAATTGCAATATTTTGTATGTGTCTGAACTGCCACTTAGCAAGCCGGGGAGTTTGGAGCTGTGCTTAGCAACAGCTTTTTGAAGGATTTGATACAATAATAATCAAATTCTTAACATACAGCAAAATGACAAATGTAGATCCAAATACATTTATAAACTGGTCATCAACATTAATATCTATCTAGTTAAACAGGTATATTAGCATATCAGCCTATGTCTATCTCTCCATTAGAATTCATCWTCATTATGACTTTGTAATGTTTTGATCTTTAGCTCTTCTGACTGTTGAAGCAATATTCTCTGAGTTGGAGATCAGTTCTTAAAGGAGGAGACATAACAAGCATTTAGATTCCCTCAAATCCCTCATTTGCTTCTCTTGTCTTAATATAGGATGGGTTATTAACTGTGTGCATTGATGTGGTCCTCATCACTATGCCAGTTTAAAACATAAGGATCAAATCAAGAGCAAGGGACAGATCTCAGACATGGGCAATTACATTGGCAGACCTCTCAAAAAAGGCAAATTGAACTAGGCTGGAGCTCAAAGAGTGAGTGAGACAAGCATCTCCTGTCSCCTGCATACCAAGGGCTCCAGAGCCTGCAGTGACAGGAACCCCCTGGGCAAACTCGTGCTTGACTCATCCTCAAACTCCCTTGAGCTCCAGTGTTCCAGACCTGGATCAGGATCCACCCAGCTTCTGTGGCCTGCCTCTGTGCTCCCAGGAGCACACTCCTCACAGCTTCCTCGGGCATGCAAATGGTTAATTCTAGGACTGCTCTCTAGAGATGTGAGCTACTCCATACTTTGTGTGCAACAAAGGGGTTTAATGAGCCTCTAGAAARATTGTGTTAGCATGGACCAAATCTGGGATGTTCTGTCAGTACGAATGAGGCTATCTTAACTGAAACCTTCTTCCTCCTCTCCTKCCAGGCTCTGGCCTCAGGTCTACAACAGCCACTGGCTTTTCTGCCCTAGTGCTATGGAAAGGAAGCTTTCCTGAAGCTTTGGCCCATTCATTTTCATTTCTTTCTTCATCCAGTCTGCAAAGGGCCCTCTGCTAGGCAGCTCCCCTTTGGCCTAAGCTGCAGTTCTARCAACACTCCCTGTTCTGGACTCAGAAACCAGATATGGAAAGTCTTGTGAGGTCAATTTATCCATAACCTGGGCAATGTAGGACTGATAGTGCAACAGGATGCTTTTTGCTGAGCTCTTCCATACTGCCAAAGCCAAGGTAGGAGGCTGGAATGCCTCAGCATTTCCTGACAGCAGGGCAAGGGRCTTTAGCTCAGGGCTCTGCCTACCATGATGGCAACTTGGGAGCGTTACTGAGTGATGTCCCTGTGTTCCCTGATAACACAAAAGGTACAGGATCCCACCCCTAATTTTTATCACTCAGGTGGCACACAGCTGTTTTTCCTCATCCTCATTTTACTCTGAGCTATGCTGCATTTCAGCTGGATCATTTTCAGAACAGTTTTGCCTCTTCCAGCCACCCACACACACACCACTACATACTTGCTAGCTCCAGTCTGTCTACACTATTCCACATCCCTTGCTCARGCCAAATAAATTCCCAGTTCCAACTACTCTGATACAAAGTACAAAGCTCAAAATCAGGAATGCTGGTGGAAAGTTCTGATACCTGTTTTACCTTTTAATCCTACTCTTTAGAATGACAGGGGGCTACACAAGCAAAATCAATTGCAAAATAAAAATGCTTTCCAAAAAATTGCATCCTTTCTATTTTACCTGTCGTGCTGATTTTGGATGAGGTGGAGGTATTTTCTCCACAGTGGCTTGCATGGGGCTGTGTTTTGGATTTGTGCTGAAARCATTGATAATAGAKAGATGYTTTTGCTATTGCTGAGCAGTGCTTGCACAGTGTCAAGGCCTTTTCTACTTATTGTATTGCCCCACCAGCAAGTTGGCTGAGGTTGCACAGCTGGAACAGCTGACCCCAGCTGACACAGGGTAGCCCAGACCATATGACATCATGCTGAGCATAAAAAGCTGGGGAAGATGGAARAGGGACATTCAGAGTGATGGCATTTGTCTTCTCAAGTCACCATTATGTGTAAGGGGGCCTTGCTCTCCTGGGGATGACTGAACTCCTGCCTGCTCATGGGAAGCGGTGAAAAAAGGCCGTGTTTTGCTTTGCTTGTGTGCACGGCTTTTGCTTTCCCTGTTAAACTGTCTTTATCTCAACCCATGAGTTTTCCCACTTTTAGTCTTCCAATTCTTTCCCCCATCCCAATGGAGGGGAAGGAGTAAGCAGCTGTGAGGCTTGGCTGCTGTCTGTGGTTAAAGCAAGACATCTATTTATAAATGTAGAAGTCAATTAGGAAGTTCTATAGCTACAAAGCCAGACAGAGTTCTTGTTTACAAGCTCTTCACCCCCCACCTCTCACCCACTCAGGTCACAGTTTTATTATACTTGATCTTCTGAGTACTTGTGTTTTCTGGAGGGACTCATTAAAAATCCATTGTTTGAGGGGAAAACGGGTGTTTTTAATTCAAAATGTAATTTTGTTTCTTTCATGTGAGTTTTATTCATTACCTAACATGTCAATATTTTCGGCCAATGATTTTGATCTAAGTAATCATAGACAGCATGTAGAACAGCAAGATGATTATGTCTTTCCCAAATCTTCCAATCACCTCTTGGACAATTAGCATATCAATATTTTCCRCTGAGGTAATGGGCAGTGTGTGAAATTTCCAGGCTGCTTCCAGAATCTAAAGTAGATGAAGACAGGCAAACASAGGGGATTATTTGGCAGTAAAGTAGGTAATCAATAAATGAATGCCTGGATCAATATATATTCCCTAGAAGGACCACAGCAATTTAGCTGCAGCTGTCTCTTAAAGAGGTACTAAATTTGCAGCAAAATGACCTAAAACTATATTATGCATACAAATCCCCCACTAAAGTAAAATGTTATGCCTCTCGTGGTGTCTATGTCACCTGAAGGTCTGAAAGTTTAACTCCTGCCTCTAGTTTAATGCCTGTTTTAAAAGAGACCGCCTCTCTTTTGCTCCAGGTCATGAAAAAATCACATGAAAGCCGCCTTTTAAGTATATGTGTGGGAATCTATTTCTAAATATTTTCACAAAGTATTTGGTGCTATCTCACACAGATGCCTTTGTATACARGGTAGAGGAAATGTAACCAGAAGCAGGAGGTAATTAAAAACACAAGGTGGGAGGCAATGAAGTAGCCAGGATCCTAAAAACTTCATAGGAAAATAAGCCCTAAGCTAAAACTGAATTTTCCAAGTGCCAGATCCTAAATTAATTCTTTTGGAATTGAACCCTGAGGTTCTTAATCAGACTGCTTTAAAATGGTCTTCGCCACAAAATTACTTTGTGATTAGGTAAGAGGTGAAGGAGTGAGCGCATCTTATCTCTTCTAAGCTCCCCTGAAATACAAGGCAAGAAGATGCCTTAAGAAGATAACCTACATGGTGTTTGCAGTTTCTAACCAGGAACCTGGCTGGTATCTGAAAAACTGTGAATTAAGTAATTTTGTGTTCGCTATCAAGGGTACATAGAATGTTGGGGTTTTTTTGTTGTTGTTGTTATTGTTGGTTTGTTTTTTTTTTTTTGTTGGTTTGGTTTTTTTTGTTGTTGTTTTTTTTTTGTTTGTTTGTTTTTTTTTACATTCAAATATGTGTTTAAAATGTTATGGTTTTAAATGATAATCTGGAATTTGGAGTTTGTCCAAAGTTCGGTCTTTTCAATGGTTGGTGTTCCTCAAGCTCTTCATGGATAAAGTTCTCTTAAGCACATTCTAGGCGTCATCTGGCTTTTTAAAGTCTGCTTCAGGATGAGCTAAATCCCTAGAAATGCCTATTTCTCTCAATTAAATGTGAAAGAGGCCCACCATGTCTGGCTCCAGTAGAAACAACTGCACTGGAAATGTCTGGAGCTTTTATAGGTGCAGAGCCAACACCCTGTGAGCTGCAGCCCTCCTGGGCCAAGAGGGGGTGCTTAAACTGGGGGCCAGATTCTTCTCCCACCCCTGATGTACAACCATCAGTAGTGAGTCCAGCAAGAAGTTTGCACCCTGGGAAGCACAGGAGGCTCACTAGAAATTTRTGACCCACACAGGAAATTGTCCAGGTTTCTATAATTTTCTGAAAGATGAAAAACTCACTGGTTATTGCAAGAACCACTTAATGAAATAAAATTTTGGGTGTATTGCAATAAAGGGAAAACTTCAATATCTGCAGTGTTTTTAGTGTGGTGGCTCTAGCAGCCCTGGTTTGAGGAAGGCACATCTTCCATTTCCTCACCACAGCTTCTGAACACTTGGATGCTTCTTAACTGAGAAATGTGTTGGCAAAATTATGTTTAATATATAAGATTTCAGCACAAACTTGCATGACCTGRGGTCAGACACAGGGGCAAGGAAAGATGCATCTCTRTTTCCTAGGGAGGAACCTTGAGAGRAAGAGGAGCAACAACCRAATSAATGTGTCYGACCAGCTCAGTTGTYGCAGCTTGACTGCACACAGAATAGACACAGGTATGGTATGGATTCAGACAAGTGKTGTGGTTTAACCTCAGCCAGCAGCTCTGCCMCATGCAGCCAYTCATTCACTCTCCCCTGGTGGGATGGGGGAGAGAATCAGAAAGGTAAAAGTGAGAAATTTTGTGGGTTTAGATAGRGACAATTCAATATGTAAAGCAAAACCATGCACACAGGCAAAKCAAAACAAGGAGTTGCTTCATCACTGCTCATGGGCAGGTGTTGAACTATCCCCAGGAAAGCAGGACTCTGTCACGCACARCAGTGACTTGGGAAGATAAACACCATCACTCCAAATGCACCCCCTCCTTGTACTTCCCCAGCTTTATATGCTGAGTGTGATGTCACATGGTCTGGAACATCCCTGCGGTCAGCTGGGGTCAGCTGTCCTGGCTGTGTCCCCTCACAGCTTCTTGTGCACCCCCAGAGTCCTCACTGCTGGGGTGAGATGAGAGGCAAAAAAGACCTTTGGCTCCCTGGAAACACTGCTCAGCAGAAAGGAAAACATCCCTGTGTTGTCAACACTGTTTCCACCACAAATCCAAACATAGCCCCATGCCAGTTACTCTGAAGAAAATTAACTCTATCCCAGCCAAACCCGGGACAATAAGGAGTATGATTCTATATTTTTTATTATTGATTGTTTGTTTGTTTGTGACCAGTGCAGGGTGTTGGATGAGAATAAGACCCCAAGTTGTAATGGGGAGTTGCTCTTATTTTACACAAGAGAGCAATGGCATATTGAAACACTCACTTTGATGGTTTCCCTTGTCTGCAGGGAGTGCTCAGTAAAAGCTTTCTGCTACGTCTGGATCGACATAACTGGGATTGTTGGTCCCACATGAATTGAGCCAGGAAGTACAGCAGCACAGAGATGGTCCAGATAGGAAAACAAATGTCAGTGACAGACAAGATCTAATTTCAGCATTAGGCTAATGATGTGACTGATGCTGAGCCAGTAGGAAATTATTATGGCCTAGATTAGATTACGCATGCAATGTCAGAAGAGCCTTTCTCTATCCCTGCATGCATCCCTGCCCTTCCCCAGAATTCTACCGAGGGTAATCAGCCCCTTGCCTCTCTTCCATCACACTCTTGTTAATAYAGGTAGGTTAGAAAGCTGTATAAGCAATTACAAGCTCCATCTTAATGTTCTATCACCCACCTTCCCTCACCCTTGCCTGAAATCTCATTAAAGAAAAAAAACCCAAGGAAAACCTGTCTGTATGGAAATCCAAAGTGACCTCTCTTATGCATCCATTGATAYTTATTTCACTTGCCAGAATCACAAAGGGTTTTTCAGGTCCAGAAGCTGCTTGCAGCATCAGCAGGACCAAGAGCAAAATAAACGATTTTGCCACAAACTGGAACAGGAATTTGAGCCCTAGCAACACCAGTCTCACCTGAAACTCTCCAGCTGGCAAATCCCACTGGCACAGCATTGGCCAACAGGACAGCCCCAGCAAAAAACAAAAAAAAAAACAAACCCTCTGCTCTTTCACTCTCCAACAAAAAGAGAATGTTTGAGTTACAGTAAAGGACAGCTTATGTTTATGAAATGTTGGTTCCAGCCTCACTGATGAGGAGAGAAGCCATCTTTTCTCTTACTCTAACTAGAGCTAACAGAGCACTGTGCAAAGCCATACATCCACTTGTGGTGACATGAAGGTCACGTCACACAGGGGGATGGAAAAGTGTCTGGTAAAGGACAGTCCCGCTGACTTCAAGAGACAATGGGCAGCCTTCATGCAAGTAAGGAAACACCACAGAATCATGATTAGAGAATCTATTTCTACTGTGTAGGCTTACCATCAACCTCAGCACAACAGTCTAGAAGAAAGGTACCATCTAACAGGAGGTGTAGGAGATGGTATAGCAGAATACAGGAGCAATTCCTGTTTCTTCATATGTGGCTGCCTAACAGGGGACATGCCAAAAGGGAAGAAACTCTGCAGAAGGTTTGGGGTTCCCCACTTCTCCAGATCTCTGTAAACCTTCTTGCTTGGACCCAGGTAAATGTGAATCGGCTCTGCTGACCCAGGTGTCTCATAGGTGTGCATYAGACTTAAATTGAGAATACAATAAAATTTTCACTGGCTTGAAATTTCATATGAAAACCAGTGCAAATCTGGATCTGAAAACAAAATGACCCAAAGTCAAACAGGTTCATTTTTCAGAAGCTGGTGCTAATGCCCTTGAAATAGCCTCATTACTGTTTGTGTTACACTTACAGTTTTGCATGAGATGTTGCACAAATCCTTAGCATAGGCTTGCCCTGCACTTAGATGGCCAGTGGGGTAATTGATTTATTTGGTAGCACYTGAGTGTTTATTTATTCAGTGTGTTGTTAGAAGCCTTTTAAGGCTGACTAGAGCACCATATGGGCATTCCTTTGGGTTAGCTTGTAAAAATTTTGTGATATACGCAGTGAGTGCTCCTCTGAACTTGCAAACATTAGCAGAAGTCAGGCTCTAGCAGAACCGTTTGAAATGCTGGTGTCTGAACTTGCTGGGATGACATGAAAATGGGATTTATCTTTATTAACCCCCTTTTCAAAATTTTATTTTTAAGTCAGTCAATTATTTCCAAGTTTGACCTTTTTAATGGCTAAATTGCGACTCACAYTGAGATTTACCAAGTCAGATTAAGCTGGCCTGAAACGAGCTGAGAGGTGTCATTTAATAGATAGCTGTCCATACTCTAATTTCTCCATGGAAAGAAGAAAAAGAAAGCTGCAGCCTGGAAATACACTTGAGTGTAAGTTTCTGTCTATACAGTAAGTGAAGATTGTAAAATACAGACAATGGATAAGTGAAGAAAAATTAGTCAGGAGAATCCTATGGCAAGCAGTGTTGGAGACTCTAAAAGATCAACACATGTTGGAGRAGTATTTCTTCAAGACTGAGATGGATCATAGCAATAGCATGAACCTCTCATGGCAAATTTCCTGTCTTCGTCACTAAGGCAGGAGGACACAATTTTTTTCTGTTCYGTATAGAGGAAGAAGGGCTTAATGGATTGATACCACATCAGGTCTGTTAAGATGCTTTAAAGCATCTGTTTGGAAAGTAAACAGGAAGCCAGGCTACAGGAATACTAAGAAACAGCTATTAACATCAAGCAATCGAACATCTCCAGGTCAAGACAACTTCTGTCTGGCATGTTATTACWCATCTTGCATCAATCTTGTCCCAAATAAAAGATAAAGAGTCAAAGCAATGTTTAGAGTCTGCCCTATTGATCTGAAGCAGGAGATAGAGTTCCCAGATCATCCATATCAGAGATGTATGGCCTAAATGCAAGGCAAAGACTTACCAAAGGCACTTAGGAGCTTCCAAGAAATCCTTTCAGGAGAGAGATGCTCTCAAAATATTGCAAAATTACATTTAAAAAATTCTTTCCTGCACCTTGTAGGAAAAAAAAATTCTTGCCCTTAACTCTTACCTCCTCCAACTCCCTTTTGGCAGTGATATTGGGGAATTCTTCATGGCAGCTGTGATTCCTATTTAACAGCATGTCTTCTTGAGTGTCATTGTAGGGAATCACTGAGGACCATTCCCATGGGGAACACTGGAGAAATGCAAGGGCTGGCACCTGGAAAAAAAAAAACGGGTATTAAAAATAGAGAATAAATCTTTGAATTTAACCTGCATACAGAAGACAGAATGGGGACTTGCACCAGGAATGGAAAAATAATTTCACACTGTAAAGCTAGCCCAGAAAGTCTTTGCCTTGGCAGAGTACTGGTGTGCTGGCATCCATTTCCAGTGTGAGTTGTTTTAGCCGACCAAGAGGATATCCTATTCCATCAATGCTCTCTTCTGTGAGCCAACACCGTTTCACTGCACCTGTTTCACACTGCTCTTCACCTGGCTGGATGGGTTTCCCAAGGTGCTGGCCCTGTGCTCAGCCCAAGGCAGACATTACCGATCACTGTGACCTCTGCACAAGGCTGCCACATCAATATGCTTACAAGCCTGGCTGCTTGCCATTGTGAGGAGACAACCTCCCTGTTCTTGGGGGGCAGACAGCTGCCTTCCTGCTGCACTCAGCCTGCTCAGTGTGAGGTCTCAGATGGCCAAAGCCTACCAATATAGCAGAGAYCTGTCCCTCCCTAGGGAAGGATGGGGATCATAGGAAATGGGCTCTGGGAAGCCCTCATGCTCTAGCTTTGCTAGTCTGGGCTAAAAACCTGTCGGGGCTTCTTTCCCTACAGTGTTTCCAGAAGAGAAGCTTAGACTGGTGTTAGCTTGCCAGGACTTGGTGTCTCACCAGGGGGSCATCAGATGGGACTGGTACTGCTTTGACCTGGATTTCACAGATTAAAGGCTCTAACCCAATSTCCCAGGCCGCCCCATCCATGCTGTGGTTGGCAGTGTCTAGCAGGCTGGCACACATCAGCTGGATGTGGTACTGTGCTTATGCATTACGAGTGCCATAATGTGGGGTGGCTGCTTCCAAGCAAAACAACCTCGTGGCCCACTGCCTGCTCCCTGCACTTCCAGAGCCCGCTAATAACGTGTCATGGGAGCAATGAAGTGCTCCTGTCCATGTCTGGGCTATCTGAGGCTTTATCTTCTGAGGCAGCGTTCCCTGGGAGAGGGGAGAGGCACAAGGAGAGGAAGCAGGGGCTGGGTGGACCCCCCAAGTCCTGCTGGGGCAGTGTCACCCCAGGCAGTGGTCAGGGAGGAGAAGCTGGCAGCAGGCACCAGACCTGCCTGCACTTTTTCTCAGAGGATTTAATGCCCTTAGAACCCTTGTCCACCTGACATGTCTACATACAAAGCACTGTTGTCCTCCTCTAACAGCCATTGTATTATTATAAGCATTTATCTAAGGCACTCAGGACCTAGACACTATAATTAGAGAGCAGTTAAGGTCAGACAAGTTATTAGTTAACAGTAGTTCTCTKGCTCAGCTTACATGCCTTGTTCATCTTCATTCAAAACCATTCAGTTTGCTGACAGTCATATAATCTTCTGCTAGATAATCCTGAACACGTTGAGTGTTTGGCCCTGAAATGTTTCACAAAATTACTACAGCTTGAATGGAAGCTGACTCATTGAAGAATGAGTTACTCTTTTCCCTGATAGCATTTCCCCTGGCCTGCCAGCACCAAGCTCTCCCATGTGTGTTMAGTCCTCTCCCATGACATCCTGTGCCTGCATGCACATCCATTAGCAAAAATAAATGGCCATGGCAGGGARGAAAATACTTTCCTTGATTTCATATCTCATTCATGGTAACTATTTTCTTTGCTACTTAACACTCCTCTGTCTTTGTATCTCCTTCCGTTTTTCTTACYGGTCTTTCTGAGTAAACAAGAGAGCTTGCAAGGTTAGCTGAGATTTTAATTTTTTTACWTTATAAAGGGCACATCAGCACATCAACTCATTAACATTGGACATGTATGTATCTGTAGCTGCTCAGAACACTGCACCAACAGCACCAACAGCAGGCAACCCAGCATGCTCTTCAGCAAAGACATTGCCCTCAAGTGCCCAGAAAACATGGCCCAAAACATTATGGAGATCMGGATGACTGTAAAAGTATTTTTGGCCTTACAAAATGCAAAGCTGCAAGTAAGGGAAATGATCCTTTTGAAGCAGAAAGCCTATSCCCTAAACGCAGCTCAAGCCATTAGAAAACAACCTAATACAGAGCACTTGGATTACTACTTGACTAATATTTCACTTCTAAGCTATCTGGCCAAAAACTACCCCAAAAACATGTTAAAATAGTGTTTGAATACTAAATATGTTCCTAGAGCTGTGTTTGCTTTTTGTGTCTCCCATTGCACTGTCCCACTTTTCTCTCATGTGCTAAGTTCATCATCTGCCTGTTGCATCAGGTATRTACCAAACCCACCCCTGCTCCATGGAGGTGCTTCTGGGAGACAACCTGAAATATATAATGAGCCACCATGGAAAAGCTGCCGTGTCCTCACTGAACTGCATGTGTTTGGAGAGGACAGCCATCCCTCCAGCCAGAGGAGAGCAATCATAACAGCTAAATCATGGGACTTCAAAGCTTTCACTGCTTTGTAAATCCTGAGCACAGCAGCTGCCGGGTATTGTCATGGTGAGCAAAACTGATCAGTCTCATTTAATCATGTCACACTCCATTTGTGCCACAAGTGTCAGGAAGCTGGTCAAAACAAGGTTAACGGGCTACAGTGCGTCACAGGCCAGTAATCAGATTAAGCGGGCAGTTGCCCAGTTACTGGCCATGATTATATTCACCCCATGATACTGGTTTTAACTATTTGTGACTGGGTTGCCAATCTGGYATTAGAGGCACGAAGGACAAGGCTAAGAACCCAAGGGAAATTAGTTATTGCTAGAGATTAAATGAAGCTTCCACAAGGTGCAAAATAAAAACTGACAAGGAAGATATAGAAGTATTTCCATTTTCATACATAATCTATTTTTTTTGTATTGTGAGGGACCATTTGTATGGACACAATAACTTTTGAACTATCATTACACACACATATATTTACCTCAGAACAACCCGTTAAGCAATCTATTAAAAACTGAGAAAAATGCATGGGGCCTTTTCCTATTATTTTATAGGTCATAATAAAACAGAACCTTTCCTTTGACACCTCCTTGATTATTCAATTTAGGATGCATTTTTCTTGGCTGTCAGATTTCATTGCTACATCATCAGCTCAATGGGGACAGAGCATAAACTGTATGGTGTCAGTGCAGCTCCAGGTCAGGTTACAAATCTGTTGGGTCCTGCAGCCTGAGTATGCAGAGAGTGATGTAATTTGAAAGGAGACACAGGTCAGTCATGCTAATGTCCCTGGCTGCCTGGCATCAGCCTAAGTGCTGGGCCTTGATGTAGAATTGCCATGGGAAATAACAATGTAATAAATTCAGGGATTTAAAAAATACTGTGTTTTAAAGCTAGTGTGATAAATAAAGACACAAACTCTCCTCCTTCCCCTTCCTTTAGCTTTTAGAGGATAAGTCACAGGATTTTCCTGAAGAGACCAAGCGTGGGCAGGAGTGTCCTGGAATGGTGGTGCCTCCTGATGGCAGTCAGAGCAGCCACTGTGCTCTTCCCTTGCTGTTTCTTAGGCAGATGAAACAGAGAGGCATAGAATCAGAGCTGATCACCCATCTTACACCATGAAGTACTWTCCTTTTGCCAAGATGTTAATTTAAAGGTGAGTAAAAATGGTCCCAAGTTTGCACAGAAATATATAGTTAATGAAAAGATAATGAAATTGTTTTATTATTTTGRGAATCTGACCTTTTCTACACCGAGATTCATGTTCTCTGCCTTGGTGTGTGTTCCTGTGAAAAATTAGACATCTGTTTCTCCTCTGTGACTCTGGTTTTACTGTCTGTAAAGCGTATTTGATCCTATTATGATATGAAGCCCTACTATGCAATCAAAGCAACTCAAAGATTCATGAACAAAGCCCTGATTTTCCTTCAAGTACAGCTTTGCCAACAGATAGAGCTCCTCCTATTCAAGGTCTCTGCTTCAAAAAATTAAAGCTGTTAACACAAACAGGAAGAACTATTCCTCTGTGCACTTTAGTCAGCCAGTGGAACATAGACCCAGAAAAAATAACAGAGCCAAGCCAAAAACTGAAATGATACTGAAATGATTGGAGATAAGAGCAGTGTGGGTTTCGCACCTTGGCCAGCMAGTGGCAGGTTTGCATCCAGCCTTGCCTAAAGTGGGGGCTATTTAACCAGTGAGGCAAAAACCAGTGCTGGAAATCATCTTAACAGTGGGAGAATAGAGGAACCTCCTGAACCCAGGCTTATTCAAAACCATCGCAGCTGCTGGAGCATACGCTCCTGGGTGAAGTCAGGCCATAGGCACTTTACATTTTGAGGCTGTCAGCACATCCTTCCATGTCACATCCCCTTGGCTCTCCATCTGGCACACACCTGTGTCTTGCTCCTGGCTCTTGGTAKTGCAGATGTCTGATTATAGGAGAAGCCTTTCCTTCAGCTGGTTCAGAGAGAGTGAAAAATTGATTTCTCCCCTGACTTCCCAGTGAGAGCACCCCTTAATCCATTTCAGGCAAAATTACCTGGATGAATTTAAAAAAAAATGTAAGAGGTTGCTGTGAGTCATTCTGGTTGGTGTTGCCTGAAACAGCACCAGTACTTACACAAACCAGTTTGCCAGGTGAGCTGATGAACACTGGTGGCTATATCTGGAGGAGGAGGTACCACCTCTGGCTGGCACAGTTGGATTGATGACAGGAGTTGTGGCTTTAGCCCTCCACCTGGCAGGAGAAAACTTTCTCCTTTCCCTTTTCTAACACAGGACATAGGTTTTATCCTTGAGAGGGTGTGGGAGAGGCCCGGCAAATCTGCACAGTGAAGGACAGTTTCCATGCAATGGTTTCGTTAATGTGGAGTTGGAGCAAAAGGAAATACAGCTGAATGAGAGACACTCCCCAAAATTCAGTGTTGTCCAGGGAGGTTGTACAGGTCTGTGGGGACTGTCTGGGGAGAAAGCCGATAATGGGAAAGCTTGCAAAATCCAAACTTAATCTCTTGCGCTGTAGAGAACTAATCCTCGTGCTTGACATTAATCTTTTCAGTGGAGATATAACACCCTTATCTACCATGTTGCTGACTGAGCCAGAAAGTAKGGCCTAYGGTCTTTAYAGGTTGGAAACAGAGCTGCAGAAATCCKTACACTGACATYGTCTTTCTTCTGGGTCTTCTCAAGATTTCACYRTGGACTGGGATCCCTTTGATGGCARCCTGCCTTTGTTTTTTTTAAAGAAAATTCCCATGTGTATCCTGATACARCCCCTTTTCTTAACATAAATATCTYTTGACCCAGCAAGGAAGAGGCCATTGACAAGTAGGACTGTAACAATTCGTGGCATGCCAATGAACAATCTCCAGAACTGGAGCTGGCTGGCAGTGGGTATGGYTCTGGTCTCTTCCATGGTCTTGTAGATAGCATCACCTGGAGGGTGCTCATAGTTTGGGTTTGCTGCCATAAGATCAGTACTTGTGCTGCAAGTGATGGCAGCCAAATTAACCTTGAGGCAAAGCCTTCTTTCCTCACTGGAGCAGAGGTCAAACAGTTTGCCCTGAGTACAGTGCTTGAGCCAAAACCGACTAAATTTTCTGGTCTTCAGGGCTAGGACTATTAGTTCATACTCCTCTACCTCTTTTTGACGCATCAGCCCTTGTGGAGATTTTTGTGATTTCTCTTTTTTATCCCTGCTTCTGTTTTTGCTGTTCTTAGTTTTGTTTCTTTAAAGAGAAAGGCTCTAAGTGAATACAACAGATTGCACAAGCCCTTGTGCTAACCAAGGCCTTTAGGCAGGGATATTTAGATGCTCACCAGCATCTCTATAAGCTGCAAGATAACATATTGGCTTCTATGGAATCAGGAAATATTGAACTTCATGGTTTGAGATAAAACTCAAAGGATGTAATCCTTCATTTAYCAGCAGACATGTTGTGGCATAGGAGCGCAGCCTTTCCAGCATTTAAAAACAAACCGTGAAAACAAATCTGAATGTATTAGTCTTAATACGCATTAATTGAAACTAGAATTGGACTTCGTTGGACTGCCAAAATTATAAACACAKTCAAAATTTTCACGGTTTCCAGATAACTCTAGGATTTATGAATAACGGAGAAACAGGCAGTAGCAAGGGAAGTAATCAAAGTTCCTCTATATCATATTGATTAAAACACAAGGACTGCCCTTCAAGGAGGAACTTTGCATCAGGAGGGAGATAAATTGGCTGCTCTCCTAAGCTGCTTCTGGCTCTGCCAGAGGCGTTTCAGGACATATGACTACATTGTCATAGATAAAAACAAATCTGTGCTTTCAGTCTCTCTACAGAAAAAKATAGCCCAGGAAGGATACATGTCTTAATTAACCCCTTGGGAACAGAAGACAAAAGCAAATAACAAACAGAATATTGCACACATGGAAAGCATTTTKACAGAGAATCCATTGAAGTCAGGTGATTTTTTTGTTTGTTTTCATACAAAAGACACATTCACCTCTCTCTGGCAACCTAGCAAAAGGTCACAAAACACCGGAATCCTGTTAAGAGTCCAAGTTCAAAGGCCCAAATGARGCACTGTGTGGATTTCACCTACCTGCTGTTGCTCTTTTGTTGGCAAGAATTCCAGCTGTGCGTGGGTTGCCGCTTCGCTACACAGGATGCAGGAGCAGGAGTGAATTATGACAAGCTGACACCACTATTTCCTTTGAGAAACAGATGCCCACATTTGACATCCCTCGAATCTCTCACTTAAACAATGAGAGCAAATGGGTCTATTTGAAGTTTGTACAAGCAGGTGCATGTTGCCCTTTGGCTATACACAAACATTCAGAAAGCACAATTAAAGCAAGAAGAAAACAAAACTGAGTTTTTCTTTGCAGCTCAAGCACAGGAGACCTGTGCAGCAGGGAAAGAGCAGAGGGGGAGAAACAAAGAACAGTTTGTGCTAGGCTGACACAGATGAAGGATGTTCTGCTTTTTCCTGGGCCACTTTTCATCAGTGCGAGAACCCAGACCTGGAGCAGATCCTCACRAAAAACTCCAAAATGGCAGTAGTTTGTCCCAAGTGTTTAATGAAAACTGAATTTTATTCTGAGATATCTTCTAGTTGATTTTCTGTAGAACAGAAGGAAAAGCCCTCTTTCTGATGAAGGAATAACTTGGCCTCATGGGCATTCATCTGGTGGCAATGCTGCTCAGCTCACATCACATCAGAGCCTTATCCATCGATACCTGGGTAGAACTCAGGGGCTAAGCAAGCTGCCAGGGTCACACAGGAAGGCTGCAGGAAAATCACAAAGGTAATTTTGCTCAAGTAAACCACTGGCAGGCAGCTGCTCCAGCTTTTTTCTTCCTCCACCAGGGACTTTTCTTCCCGACAGGGACTGCAGCAGCGCCCACATGAGGAAGCCATCACAGTGGGTCTTCCTCTGAGTCAGAGTCATGTTGTACTCAGTAAAGCAATTGTGCCTTAAATGTATTGGAAAATAACCTCCAGGAAGATGAGAGGACTGACCACCTGCACATTGGGGTGAGGACCTTGCACACCCCACCATTCTCTCAGTACCTCCCTACAGGTGGCCAGAGCCTGGCTAAGCTCCTGCCTGGCATGCAGTATACATGGTACTGGAAAAAGCTGGCTGCCTTCTCACAGGAGAGGAAATGGCCCACAYACACCTCAAAGAGTTGGACATTGTCGGCTTATAAATGTGTCCTGAAATTGGTTGCAACTTCAGGCAAGAAATGTCAATTCAATGATCATGTGTAGGTAGAAAAAGATACTGCCTTAGTCCTGATGTCTTGGGGTGTGCCTACAGGCTGGAGACTCTGTTGCCACTTAGTCCTGGCTTTTCTGCATCACTGAAGCATCACTACAGCTGCTTAATAGAAAACACAGTGGTGAAATGCTGCCTGCATTAGCATATGGTCGCCATTAGCAATCCAGAGCCCTGAGCTCACTGACAGAATTGTGAAGTAACAGCAAGAGCCAGGATTGACGGCAATCCTGGTTTAACTCAATGTARCAATGCTACTTCCCCAAAAAGTTTCCATGAGTTKTCTYTTCATCTGACTTTCATTCCTTTCTYGTGTTGTAGCCAATGAAGWYTCAGAATCRGAAYCATCTTCTCGTGCTGTAAATATCAGCATCCTCCTTTGGTAAAGCGCTGCCAGCCCATCTCTTCAGCAAGCAATACTGGCAGGTGTGCCCTTAGCCTATCTACACAGGAAATGAAATTGCGCTCAACATCTCTTCCTCAGCCCAGAAAAAGCCTGGAGGAATATCTTGAGCCATCTGACTTGCCTTCATTAAGTTTTCTCTCCTGCTTTGCACTGCGCAGTCTGTAAGGTAGGTCGACCGTGCAAGACTGAAGCTAGTAATAAATATGTCACRTTGAGCAAATAGGACATGCAAATTGGAAGGAGTAAGAAACCTCTGTGGCAGTAGGACTGCTGAGGGGCCTCTGCAAGACAGTTCTTCATTGTGACAGCAAGAGCCTACAAACTACMAAAGTGGTACAACAGTGGATATACAGCATCTAAAATGTCATGCTTCTGAATTTCCTGAGAAATCTTAAATCCTTGAGCTTGAGCTTTCTCACACACAGAGACAGTTCTGATCATCTGAATGAGAAAAGAAATATTGTGTRTAGACAACTAATAATATTTTCAGTSGGGAAGCAGGYATTATCATAGCAAGCTGCTSTTAGGCTGATAAGAATTTGAGTTTAACTCGGGATGTATTGTATGAATGTTGTATTTACCCAGTAATTCTTTTCTTCTAGAAAGATATCTGCTTTCTTTAGCTTAATAACTATGAGATGTCTCATCATATTCCCACACCAAACACTGCAGTCAAATTGCAGCATGTATGCCAGTTAGGTTTTCAGGGCTTCTGTCCTCTTTTCCTTCCTTTTTTTTGGGTACCAGCTTGATTGTGCTGTATCTCCTTCACTCCCTAGGGCAGCSCATGCAGCCCTGGGTGCACCAGAGCAGCTCAGGGGCTGCAGCTAGGCCAAGGCAAAAGTTGTGTCAGCTGGTTGTAGTCAGGACCTTCTCTAAACTATCAAGAAGATGAGACAGACATTTTCCTCCTGACTTCATCTCTTGCATCTCCAAACAACTCTGATCCTCCATCTGGTGAAATAGGCTTATCTAATAAAACTATCATATTGCATATAATAACAAGAATCAACTCTAACCACTCTTATTTTTCAAACTTTTAGTATTTCCTCAGCTGGTTTCACACCAAATATATCCACAATCAACAAATGATTTTTTCTGGCTTTAGATGACCAAACTTCCCTTCTTCAGCTACTTCCTAAGAAGAAGCCCCAAAGATTTTAAGGAAGGCAAAGAGAAAGGATGTGTGGGCAAGTGGAAGTGAGGAGGAGCAGTGCTTATCATTTCATAAAAATCACCATATGTTGTGTRGCTTCATTACTCAAATCTTGTATGTACTTTTTTGATGATTTGAACAGCTATTGACTTCATTTCATACTGCTGCTAATTCATGACTTGGTTGCTTTGATTTGATCTGTATCCTTAACCAAGGATTGCATTTTGCTCTTTTTCAGTCACTTTAGTTATTAAGAAAAAAAAAAGTAGTCTGACTTAGGGGTATTTTTTATGATTTCAGTGTATATGATCATTTCATTTGCAGTAGAGACTAACAGGAAAACGAACCCACAGCCTTGCAGCCAATTCCCCAAAAGAGCCACCCACACACTGGATATGGAGATGGACAACTGTAACATTCTGCTTCTCCATCTTTCACAAACTGCTGGGACATTTACTGGGTACCAGGTAAGTTTCTTGAAGATGACCAGGAGTGTAAGGAAGTGACTTGATGGACCACCAAAGCCRGTAACTGCAACTACAGATAAGCATATTTTGTAATCCTCCCTCATACACTTCCCATGTAAACTTACTAATTTGTAGCTTTGAAAAGTGACATTATTCTCTCTTGGGAGTTATGTACTCTTACCTATAAATCATGGAGTCAGATAATTGCTTTCCTGTTAGTGTGTTAGAGAATTTACATGAATAGATGACACCTCAAGCTGTTGCTCAAATCTAGGCATTTTTCTATGACAGCCCTGATGTCAGGCAAAAACTAACAGAGCTGTGTAGCATCAGTTCCACTTTTGCCCTTTTGCTCCCCATGTCAACCTGTGCCTGGTGGACAGAGATGCCCACAGTCTGAGCAATGATCACCGTGTGAGCACAGGTAGAGCTGCATTTCAACAGAGGGAGTGGAAGAAGTGTGTGATTGTGAATATCAGATTGCTACACACGAGCCCCTATGTTTTAGTGTGATATGTGGACATGATCCTGCAAGGTGCTGGAAATGAGAATGCATCCTCTGTCAGTCTGGGCCATTTAACATTCATGTGTTCAAAACCTGCCTATGAAGAAGAAACGTTGACCGTTTTTTTCCTGTTTCCCAGAAAGGGAAGCAGGCTACAAAGATTATGGACAAATCCTCTTTTTTCTTCTCCATATCAAAGCCATCTGCCATGCTGCAGATGCTACCAATGTCAAAAAGTATTAGTTATTAATAAATAATAGCTCCATCCTTAACGGAGTGCCCTTTTGCAAGGACACGGAGCAGTGCACTAGTGATATAAGATGRCAGAACAAAGTGACAGGGAAAAGCTGGTGAAGAAAAGCTGTATTGGGACAAGCTGCAATACACACCAAGGGACCATTTACTCTTGAGATTTTTGTTTCCTGAATTTCAGCTCAAGATGCAGAAAAGGCATCAAACATGACTGTCTTTCATTTGAGTGTGTGTCTGTGCACACATAGCACCCCTGGAAGTAGAGAACATGCAAATAAGAAATCCTCCCATGATGCACAGAAGAGCAGGCAAGAAATGGAGACACAGCCCCAGCAGCCCGGTGTGTGCTGTTGTGCTCTTTGCTCAGCAGCTGCTTTTGAGCAAATGCAGGAGGCTGTAAGGGCCACATACCAAACAGACCACACACGGTCAGGGAACAGCAACGAGGCATGGCCGTGGTTACTCATGGTTACTTAGCTGTGGGRAGAAAGAAGTGAGGGGAAAGTCCTCCGTCTGGGAGGTGTTGACAGGCMAAGATGAAAGAGCAAAGCAATGCAGAAAGCGCTGTAGATTAATGCACACATATAGGGAAAGAAAAGGAGGAAAATGAGAGAAAAAGGAAGATATTATTATTAATGTGAAATGTTGGGAAAATGTCCATCTAAGTTCATAAAGTGAAAATAAATCCATTTCACTTGTCCTCTCCCCTCTCCACATTTATTCACAGGGCCTGTTTCAGCAGCAGTAGTGATGTGGGTCTCACACACTCAGCCAGCTCACCTGAAATACCACTTGCCACCAAAGGGGAGCTGCAGCAGCACAGAGCTTAACGAGGCTCACAACTCTTGCAAAATGAATTGCAAAAAGGGATTAMCTTTTTCCCTTAAGGCAGCCGGATACAGTCTGTTCCAGATTTCTGATCATACCACTCACCTCAAGGACAAAAGGATATGAGTAACAGWACCTTGAACCTTATTAACCACAATTAAATTCCAGACCCCAGAAACAATAGAAGGCAGAGTTTTTTAATTAAAAAGTTTGAAGATGACACTGGTAGAGGCAGGGAGATTTATAACCTGGTTTCTATCTTCCAGAGGAGCCAAGCATCTGCTAAAGCTAGTGGGATTCATGGGTGCTCAGCACCTGTGAAAACTAGGCCATATTTGTCTTGTCGGCTTCACAGATGGGGAAGAAGCCACAGAAATACACTTTTTTTACTGGAAAATATACCCTTTTAACTTTTTTTTTTGTGGGAGCTGTCAGTTGACTGATGCATTATTTCTTCCTCTGCTAATATTTCCACAAGATCCAGAACAGAGAGGCATGGAAAGGGTTTATTCTGTGTTCTTTAGGGTTGCCAATGACCTCTCCTGCCCTCTTTTAAGCTGACAGCAACCCATGTGATAGGATGTACYACACAGCTCCTGGGCTTCCAGGAAGCAGGGAAATAAGTCCATGCTGCACTTTCAGACAGGCAGCATGAACTTACCGACCTCTTGACATGTGGACAGCTCTGGGTGTTGAGCCAGGGCCATTGCTGGGGCAGCAGAAGGAACCCAGAGCACCCTGTTCAACCTGGGACTCCCCACTCAGAGCTCCTGTCCAGCCCAGGGCACCCTGGGGCCAACCTGAAAACCTGCTGACCCTGTCAGTGCAAAGACACATCGTGGAGTTTTCCTGGTCTGTGTTAGTGTAAAACCCTGTCTACCCCACCACGAGTTTCAGAGGGAGCAGCCTTGGGGAGGGCAGGGTCTAGGGAGCAGAGTGTGTCTGGMACCTTTGGAAGCTCAGCTCTGTTAAGCTCTGACCCATAAAAACCAAAGCTCCTCAAACTGATAGCAAGCTTTGGCAATGCAGTGGCTCTGCTCCGAGTTGGAGTAATATCCCTGACAGGATTTCAAGTGCACACCCTGAAGRTTTCATCCACTGAGTTATCTCCCTGCTCCCACCTCCTACCCAGCCTTTGTACTGCGCTGGTGGCTTTCACAGCCTTTCTGGGATGTGGGGCTCTGCCTGTGGACTTCTGTCACCCACCACCTGTGGTGCTGCTTMCAGCTTAAAGAGATGATGTCATTCTGAAAGACCAGGCTGAGCAATGGGGAATTATGAGGACTCCAAAGGCAAAAACCACATCTCTGCTGAGTGGGAGTGAAGCAGGGGTGAAAGGAGGGTCCTGCTCCATGGAGCTCAGGTGATTTGCCAGTGGCCATGACCTACCTCTATACCTACAAAGAAACAACCAGCAATAAAGACACATGCTGGAAACCTGCTGGCATGGTGTCTCCCTAGATGAATATACTTTCTCAGGTAGGTAGCATAAGGGCTTTTGCTTATGATGTATTTAATATACTTTACTGCTGACAAGGGTATCCAAAAAAAGGAGAAGAAATTAATCTCATGATTCATTCTAGCTCCAGAAAGACTAAGAGACMAGTTACTGCTGGTTTCCCTGCTAGGAGAGGGGGCGCAATATTGGTATGCATATCTATTGTGCATATGCACAATATTTGGGTGAGGTGCTGGACCAAGCACCTTTTATGGACTCTTGACCATAAAATGAGTGGCACATTTTTCTTTTMGRCCCTGGCATGTGATAAATGTGGCTSTCAGACCCCTGACAGAACAGCCACCRAAGACACCCTGAACCTGACAGACACTGGACAGCAATTGCCTGCCAGCTTCCCTCTTCCCACATACTCAGCTGCCTGCCAGTGGGATTTGTGGCTTTGGAATTTCATCCCTTGGCTCCATAACACTACCTACAACTAACTAGATTAGCATTGCAATTCATCTTTTCTCCTGCCTTGCTTCTCCCTAAAGTGGAAAAGAAACTAACAGGACTAGAGGAACACAAGAAATGGGCAGACATGTGACYCTGAAGCCTCTGACTATCTCACTGCACCAGGCTTGCCCCTTTGCCCCACATTGTGCTTCCTGACCAGGATGGCTGTGGCCCTCATTATGTTGCAGAGAACTCAGAGATTTAATGAATATGGTGGCTTGCTGCTCTTCATCACTTCCCTGCTATTTGGGTTCACACTTCATTGACTGAGAAATGCTTTTCCTTGGGGAATCATACTTCTTTCTCATTTTACCTTAGCTCTCCATTTCCAGTTTACTTCTTGCCTGGCCCTGGGAAAATACAGAGTGTTTACAGCCTGGATCAGCAGCCAGGGCAGGAAATCGGTATAAGAGATGAGATGCCCTCAAGATTGGTGACTAATGACTGCAACCTCAGAAGAAGAAGAAATCCCACTGTTGCAGAGGGAGCTGGTATCTGTCAGAGCAGCACCCTGACAGTGYCAGTAYAGCCACCCTCTCCTGAYCCYRCCAGTTTCCACTTTCTGCTCTCCCWGCACTTTTAGCAACTCTGCATGGCTGTACCTCCCTCAGCAGGAAGAGCAGCATCCATCACTTTGCTTCCCTGCTTTCAGCCAAGCAGGCTGGGAAGGGCCTTGCTACTTTTCCTGTCTCCCATGAAAAATCCATCAGAGTGCATCAGCAGACCTCATATGTCAGTTGTTTCTTCAGCCCTGGAGGGGTCGATAAGACTGGCTTTTTTTATTGGAGAGGGTATGTCCTCAGTTAYACTTTCTGTCTTGCTCCTTTCTCAGGGTCTTTCTAGTAAAACAGATGAGGAAGCAACGGTGTAATGGTGTAGAGCAGTGTGGGGATGAATGTCCTCCAGTGACCAGCAAAGAGGTCACAGTGAACTCAGAGAAACCATCGAGGCCATGCCTAGGACCAAGGAGTGAGGACTAAACACAAACATTTCCCAGATGCTGCATGGCCAGGCTGATGCAGCTAAAGAGGCGAGAYCCAGCAGTGAGCATCAAGAGTGGCCTCAGCCACCCACAGGAGCTTGGAACCCTGGAGTAACCAACCCCTGATCTGGAAAACTGAGATGGGGAGCAGAATAAAACCCTGTGTCATGGTTTAGGAGTGGTGCACACAATTTCGTGCTCCCATTTAAAAGAAAATMATGAGTTGCTCCTCCCCACTCACCTCTGGTGGGAGACACAAGGCAGAGATCACAGGCTGAGGTAAGAACAATTTAGTGGAAATAGCAACGAGACAGAAAACCCAAACAGTGATTGTCCCTTGGTACCTGGCACTGATGAGGACACACCTTGGGTCCTGTGTCCAGYTCTGKGCCTCTCACTRCAGGAATGGCATTGAGATGCTGAAGTGTGTCCAGAGATGGGCAATGGAACTGGAGAAGTGTTCAAGGAGCACAAGTCCTGTGAGGAGAGGCTGAGGGAGCTGGGGGTGTTTAGGATGGAGAGAAGGAGGCTCAGGGAAGACCTTATTGCTGTATTCAACTATTTGAAGGTGGGGATTGGTTTCTTCTCCCAGGTAACAAGTGATAGCACAAGAGCAAGTGGCCTCAAGTTGCACCAGGGCAGATTTACATTGGATATTAGAAAAAGTTTTTTCAGTGTAAGGGTGATTGGAACAGGTTGTCAAGGGAAGTGCTAGACTCACCACACCTAGAAGTGATCAAAAAATGTATGGACATGGCACTTGGGAACACGAACACGGTTTACTAGTGAATGTGGTGGTGCTGGGTTAATGGTTGGACTTGATATTAGATGTCTTTCCCAACCTCAATTATTCCATGATTCTATGACCCAGGTACAGGGAAATGCTGCTTCTTCCCCACAGCCTGCCCCTACACACAGCTGCACTCCCTCTCTCCTTGTCAGTGGAGGCAGAGGATTTATTTATCACAGTTTTGCAGTGACTACTGCTTCATGCCTCAGTTTCCCCACTTAGAAATATACAGGATTAGAAATACACAAGATTTTTGCATCTCCTCTGGGATGTTTTGCCTCCCTGCTGAATGGCTCTCATGGACAGGAACCATCTGCTGGCATATCTCTCCAGGGCCACACACAGTCGTGCCCCACAGGACCTGGCTGCTAATATTAAACAGGGCTTTGGAGCCATTTCAGACTATAAATTCACATTAGCACYAGGGCGAGACTGCACACAGCAGACAGAGCTGCAGCAGCCCTGGGTGTTCACCCCTGCCCTCCTGGCCACAGCTCTCCCTGGCTGTGTGAGCAGGCGGCTCTGGCAGCTCCCCAGCCCTGCCTGAACCACATCAGCATCCCCTGCCTCACCTCTGCCACAGAGGAGGATTGGGCTGCTCCTCCCTCACCCCCAACTGCGCTGCTTTGCTTTCACCCCCTTGTTCTTTGCTGAAACCCCTGTGGCACAAGGAAGCGGACCTGCTCTAAAGACATTGCCTTTTCTAAAGCTGGAAGACAAAGCCCTTATTTGCAACATACCTCAACAGGGAGGAATCAATCATTTTCCATTTCTTTGGATTTGCACATCAGGGAGCTTGTTTCTTTTCTTTCCCCTCAAACACATCGTGGGTGGTTTCCCTGCAACAAGCTGGGGAAGAGAGGAAGGCCCTTATTGATTTAATTCCCTACGGAAACATTGCTGGTATTAGTTAACTAGTATTAGTTAACAATGCGATTTTCTGGCAGGAGAYAATATTCTGAGGGGAGGCTCTCTCTCAATAGCCTGAGCTGGGGCATCTGTATCCTCCCCATGGCTGCGGAACAGAGAGCAGCAAGGAGACAACATGACTCCTCATGGTCTCTTCATGGATGGTACACAGATAAATATTTTTACCTGCAGTTGTGACATTTGGCTGTACAAAAAAGACAAAGCCACCCACTGCATACAAAGTCTGCTCAGTGCTGCTGTTCTTTTAAAACTGGGTTGGGTTTTTTTGTTTGTTTAACTTCACTCAGAGCACTGCAGCACCATAAGGGGCATGAAGCACAATATTAAAATTTGGACTTTCCTGAAATATAAGGGAATTTCAAGTTTTAAAGCAGCAAYATTTGCATTTAAACCCAGATAGGTCCAGGCTGAAAAGCCTAACATCTCTTCCTACGCTCTGYAGAGCCTCCCAACACTGCTGGGAGGTGCCCCAGTGCTGCAGAAGGAAAAAGTGACCATAACCATGTGTTTTTCACCACTCATTGCAACACGGTAATGATCAAATAGCAGAGTGGGATACAGCCTTATAAATCCRTGCAGTCTAATCCCAAGTCTAGCATGCCACGTTCCTGACCTTCTTTGAACTTGATTTTGTTTCCATTGTACCCTGTCAGGAGCATTTCCCATTCAGAGGAGGTCAAATAGAACCTTTTCAAGTCCCAGCCCACRGAGGATTAAATACTTGGCAACTCTGTGGGAGCAGCAGGAGGTGGGCATGAATGTGTTCCCAGGCAGGATCCCAGTCCTGTTCCCTCCAGCTTTAGTGGCTGTTTCAGCGTGGTTTAGGCATTCAACCAGCTGCTAAGACCCTGAATTCCTGTCCTGGAGCCAAAACACATTGCCTCACCTACCTGTACTGAAACCAGGTCTCTTTCTCAGTGAGTCCATGGCAGATAACTATTCATAGGCAGGCAGCTTCATAAGGAGAAAACAGAGAAAGAAAACCAACGCCCAAACCAGTTTTTGGACAATAACCACAAAGAATAAGGGTAGCAGCTCTGAACATGACATATTGGTACCTTCAGAAATGAGTGGTGTAATCCAAAAGAAAGCATAAAGCCTCATCATCTTCATTGAAATGCTCCCCAGTTTGCTGCTGGCAGCATTTGTCTTACAGGTGGGCAGGCCAGCCCCTCTGGAGCCGTAGAGGAAGTTCATCTGGAGTCAGTCGTGCCTGGGAAAGCGACTACCAAAGCATTAGACAGAAGAGAGAAGTGTCAGCGCCAGCCCATGCTCCTGTTTTGCAGTCAGCCCCATGYGCACAACTGCACCACAGGTGCTGCAGACCTCCCCATGCACCACAGGGCTCACACAGGAGCTCAGTTCATGGCAACTCAGGACTTCACTGGTTTGGGTATATCTATCTGCAAAAACTTAGGTGCTTCTAGAACTTCCCARCTGAAATGTAAAGCCCGTGTTAGGCAGCCCAGGAGCATGGCAGCCACTGAGCACTKWAAGACGAAAGGTTTTCCTTCAGACWCTTGGCATAACCAAGAGTCTTTTTGTTTCCCTGTCCAAACCTCATTTCAACTTTCCAAAAACAGTTAATTAATATTGGCTCAACCCACTCCCTTCTCAGACCCACCTCTTTCTTAGTGYTGGAGAAGAAATTATTAAACTTTTGTTTAGTCTTGGGAAAAGCTGAAACAGTGTGAATTTATTCACCAAGGAGACATGCATGCTGTGTGCCCTGGCTTTTGCTGAATTGCAGTTTTGACACAGGCTGCTGTCTGCCTTTGGAGAACTTCCAGAGGTGCCTGGCATTGTTTGGGAGCAGCGTGAATGTGCCCTGGAGACCAAATCCCACACAAAAGCAGRAGCCCAGTCAGGCTCCCCTTCTTCTCTCCACCACTGATTGTATTAAAGTTTATTACAATTTAACTCCTCTAGCAGCAAGTGACATTCTATTTAATACAGAATTTGAGAGCAGCGCTCGTTTAACTGCAACAAGAAGCTGCTCTAACACAGGCACAATGTTACAGGTATGTTAAAAATATGCAGGACAGAAGTGCTTATGCATTAGGTGACTGGAACACTGRAAGGACAGGTGAAGAGCTGAATCCCCCTCCCTTGGCTACAGATTCAGGCCTAAGAAAACAAGCACTCCTGTGGCTTGAAGACTAATTAAGGTACTTGTGAACCAGCAATTAAAGGAGGTGGGGGCTGTGTGAGAAGGGATATATCTATGAGATGTTCAGTGGRGTTTTTTTTCCTGCCTTTGAAAACATAATTCTGTTGGCTCTGATCTTGTGTCAGCTTGCATTTAATTCCTCTCATGTGAAAGCAAACCACAGAACAAGTGATGCAAAGCTGCCTCACAGGACTGTCTCCGTGAGCTTGTGTGCCGGCCCACTAGAGGCGGTGTGTAGTATTCACAGATGCTGTTCTGGGACGGTTCTGTGCTCCTCTGTGGTTTCTTTTTTYCCCGGCTGCCCGCGGGGAAGAGGCATGTTTCTCATCCTTCTTGGCTGTAACAGAAGGGGAGGCAAGCGTGACTCCTCCGCCTGCCATTGCTCTCCCTCTGTGCTCAGCTCCRTGCCTGCCTTGCAAACAGCAGATGTGACTGAGGAGAGCTGCTGCCAGGCTGCACTGGGGGCACTGAGACAGAAGCTGGGTATCGACTGCTCTAGCAGATGATTTCTGTGACCTGTGAGAGCCATCAGCCGTTAGGGAGGTAAAGCATGCAGGCAAACTTTAAACAAATTTTCGCCTTTCAGAGCGGTATCTGCAGAACAGTATCTGCAGCTCTGCTGAGTTAAAATGACAAGGTTCATCAGATCTCAGGCTTGAGGACTTCCAAGTCATCAAAAATGTCCCTTTAAGGAAGCTGCATGTTCCTTCAAAGCAGCCGGAGCTGCAAGTGCTGCTGGCAGGATGGTGCCCCAGCTGATGGTGCCCTGTTGGTCTGCTCAGGACAGAAACTGGGCTTTTCTGAGCGGCGAAGCAAAACCATCCCTGCCTCCTGTGACACAGGAGGGGCTCATGTCAGAGGAAGTGAAGTTTCTGCTAAGTCTGGGATGTCTCAATACAGCTCTTTATGGCAGGCTGATCACTGTGGGAAGGCGTCTGATAAATGTCTGAGCCTCATCKCGTGTCTCCCTCTCCCCCTCTGGCACACCAAGTACAAACAGAGCTTAATATGATGCTGCTTTCGGGTAAGGAGCTGTCTTGTTCATTTTTGACAYCTTTTCACATCACTGCATTTCTTCATCAGCCCATGTTCACCTCTCAGTGCAAAGCATTTCACAGCCTTAGAAACCCAAGTATCTTCATGCTCTCTGCACACATGCAGAGTCACTGGAAACCACAACCACAGAGATCTCACAAAATACCCTTCACCTGGGCACCCTCCTGCCGGTTTGATTTACAGGAGCTGATGTGTGAAGCAYCACCATCCAGCAGTGCTTCTGAGCAGCACTGGCAAATGGGACCCTGCATATACATGTGTCTGCTCCAATTGTTCCCCTCCTTTGGGTTTTCCTTTGTGTATAAAGGCTATAGAGATATCAAACAATAACTAGAACCTTACATTTGTATCATTAAATCAACTTCAACYAAATGCTTTCTAAGGAAGGAGGAAATAAGGGATGCTTTACATCCCTAAACCTATTTGTTTTGCCAGAAGATTTCATTATTTAAGGCTTAGTGAAACAAGGGGGTGAAGGCTGCCAGCCAGGGGAGCCCTCTTGGCTAACATTCAGCTTCCAGTGCTTAAAAAGATTTGATGTGGCCATCGGGAGAGTGTCACTTCCTATTGTGGTCATGGCCAAAGCCTGGCGAGGAGGGAGGGAGAGGAGGGGAGGCAGACAGTGCCTCGGAGCTGGAGGATACACACAGGCTCGAGTGAGAGCTGGCAGCACTGCAAGTTCAGGATCAGAACCTGACCCAAGGGCACTGAGCTCATGGTGAACTCCTCACACGCCRTCAGCACCAGTGGGGTTGATTCAGCTGTGCTGGGCAGCGAGTGAGAACCCTGCTTCCATTGCTATGAAGTACATGCACAGCRTGCTCTCTTTTTGCATTCCAATAAAATAGATGACTAAGAAGCACAAGGATGAGATAMACCTCTTGCTCAGGCACATTCAGACTGCAAGAGCAAAAGCCAAGTTAGACTGACTGTAATGGGGGCAGCAGTGTTTAAGCTATATTGAAGGCTTGTTGCTGGGTCTACTCAGGAAGTATTTCTCTCTGTTTCTACCTCTGTCATCAAGACTGACTGCTGGAATACTTCATTTGTTTTCTCCCTGAACAGATACATCTTTAACTTTGCACCAGTGTYGAAGTGTCTGGTGAGCTCAGAAAGCAGAGGAAGATGTGACCTGGTGCCTCTGGACAACCAGCCTGCAGCCACTAGCAGCACATAGGTTCTTAATGCAGATCCAGAAAACACACACACACAAAAAAAGAAAAGCCTCAGGATCTGCAAGTTTTGGAAGTAATTTCTGAAATAATTCAGATGTTGCAAATGCTACAGTCTGATGGGCCCTTTACATCCCTCTGAAATCAATCCAACTGATTCATCCATTCAATATCTAGGACATGCAAGTAGTCCCATGCTTGGTAAAATCTATGTTATGAAATAAAAGCTCAATGCAAATGCAGCCAAAATGGTAGCTATGATCTGGGTTAAGKTAGTGGTGGTAGTGGTATTTATTTGTTTTTTAAGAGAAGCAGGATAATCTTTACTTTCCAAGTCAGAGGAATGGCAASTGTTAAAAACATAGTTCTTCAGGATGCCAAAAGCACCTATATTCACACACAGGAATACCTGTGCAGTCAGGCAGAATTACCTAACTGATATGGTAGATAGTAAGTCAGACACAGATTAAAAGAAAAAAAAAAAAAAAANAAAAAAAAAAAAAAAAGAAAATAAAGAAAAAAAATTACGGCCCTCTCAGAAGAGAAATTAAATATCTGGGTCTCCATCTGCTTAAGATTCCTGGGAATTTTCTGGTCTTTAGGAAATGCCCCATGATAACTTTATCTGAGAAAAGACTGAATAAATGAGGTAGGACATTGGAATCTGGCCTTTCATCCTGCAATTGGATCTACTGCCTTTTGTCCTGTGTGTAACACTCTTGGCACCGAGAGAGGTCTCCTTAAGGGCAGCTGTCTGTCTGCTCCAGCTAACTATAGCACAGGAACTGCAATTATAAACATTTCCATTCCCCAAATTCCTGTCCTGATCTCYGCTGGGATAGTATTATAGTTATTCTTTGTTTGCAAATATACATACTTTACCAGACTAATTAGCTGGGAACTACATTTAAACTGAAGGCACATGACAAAATATTGAGATTTTTTAAAACAGTCAKGTTATGAAAAAGTGACCTTCTCTCTGTAAGCCTTGGCCACAAATAATTTGTGTTCAACAGATAGATTGAGGGATAAAAGCTAAATGCAAAATCAACTCAAAAACTTCCAGAGGGTAACACGGCTTACTGTGAAACTGCTTTCCTGAAAAGCCCCTTATGTTCTTGGTTCCATTGTTCCACTGATAGAGACGCAGAGATCAGTGCTGGAATTAACTCTGGTTAGCTGGAATGACCTTCATGGTTACTAAGGCCAGCCCTAATTCTAAGGAGTGTCAAAAATATTTTAAAACCTTCTGCAAATRATATACTGTGTTTTTCATGTGTTAATTTTTTAGCAGCCCAGATGCTGCTTGGATGAGATTTCCATACGACTTGCATGATTAAGAACTGAGCAAGGATGAGTTTTATTTGGTAATTTTTAAATTAAGCCTTTAAGTATCTGACTAATTTTGAATTCAGTGTGATTTAATCTCACGCTTTACTCTAAGTACCTGCTTAAGCATATGGCTGAAGCAGGGCTTAGCCAAGGTTGGCTGATCCTTGCTGTACACAGAAAGGTATAGACTGCACAGGGCATCCCCATCTGGTGATGGTGAAATTAGAAATATGCAGCCAAGTAGTGAAAGAAGAGCCTGCTGCTAATAATTGACATTTGCTCGAAAGGGYGTTTTCATCATCCCACATGAAGTCTGCTACATTGCATTACTGTTCCTGAGACTGATGCTGTTTCTGAGACTGACAGGTTGCTAGTTGAAGAAGCCCCCAGTCACTCAGGAACAATTAATGGTGACACTGGCAATTATGTCCGTATTGATCACCTTGCTTTTCAGGTTCATTCAGAGGTAAGCAATGATGATTACGCACCGTGCTCTCTAGTTATGACARGATCTGATTTGTGGTCTTTACAGACATGAATTTGAGTTCAAATCAGCAGTCTGAGAAGCTAAATGAGCAAAGAGGCTCATAAAATGTGCAGAGAGGTGGTGAAAATCTCTATTGTAGTGTTCCCATTCCATGCATGCATTGTGGTTTAATCCCAAATGGCAATGCAGCCCCACACAGCYGCTTGCTCACTCCCTCAGTGGGATGGGGGAGAGAATTAAAAGGGTAAAAGTCAGAAAACTTGTGGGTCGAGATAAAGAAAGTTCAATAGGCAAAGCAAAAGCCAAGCTCACMAGCAAAGCAAAACAAGGAATTSCTTCACTGCTTCCTGTGGGCAAGCRTTCAGCCATCTCCAGGAAAGCAGGGCTCTGTCATGTGTGATGTTATTTGGGAAGACAAAYGCCATCACTCCAAACATCACCTCCTTCCTTCTTCTTCCCCCAGCTTTATATACTGAGCATGGCATGCCATGGAAAACAATATCCTACAGATATCTACTGTCCTTGCTATGCTCCGTCTCAGCTCTTGTGTATCTACTCACTGGCAGAGCGTGGGAAACAGAAAAGGCCTTGGCCCTGTGTAAGCACTGCTCAGCAATAAAGAAAACATCCCTGTGTTATCAACAGTATTTCCAGCACAAATCCAAACATAGCCCCATGCCACCTACTATGAAGAAAATTAACTCCATCCTAGCCAAACCCAGCACAGTATGCTTGCAAGTTTAAAGTATATTTTTTTTAGCGGCAATATTTAGAAGAAATTCTCTTTTTGGCAGAGAGACAAAAATATACATACCTACATGAGAGACTGCAGTGGTATAATGGAATGGTTAATATCTGTATGCCTAAACAAAATGCATGGTAACATCTGTGGGCCAGAAGCACTGCACATAAACAGTGGCTGAGTCACTGTTTGCCAAGTGCCAATCAGAGGGTATAGATAAATTCATTTCAAAAGTGGCATCGCTGTTTTTCTTTCAGATTAGTCTCCTTGGTATTGTCCATACTGTGAGTATAACAGAGGAGCAAAGAAACTGGAGAGGAGCTTGGTTGCTGTTGTGCTGAGAGCACCGTTGCACTAAGCCCAGGCTGAGGACTCCTGGGGGCAGCAGACAGCTCTGCCCCGTGCTTGCACAGCTCCAGCACGCAGAGTTGGGGTTAATGAGCCATGATAACAGCAATAAACAATAAAACCTGAACAAGAAAACCTGATCATTGGTCCTGAGATCAGGAGAGCAAGCCACTTGAGGCTGTTACCTGCCTCCTTGGCTTATTSAGTGTTTTGGCACATTTCAGTTTTGGCAAGCGGTGCAATGTGGGTCAGGTCAAATCAAATAATAATTCAGTCCAAATCTTGATAATGCACCAGCAGCACTGTCCAGGAACAAAATGCAAACAGTGTGATTTTCATGCTCAAGAGCTAGGACAGCACTGTGTAGCCTATGGGTACCTGTTGTGGCAATCAGRGGAAGTATCATGGGATTTAAACCAATAAAATGAGTAAAACAGAAACCCTTGCCTTGGTCTGTATAAGTCATTGCACTGTATTTAATGTACTTGCTGCTTTCAGTTTATCAGGTGACCTAGACAATATTAAACTGTAAAAAATATTAGAAACTCTCTTAAGAATACTGCCATGCCTCTTAACTGATAACTGAGTTTTACAGAGTTTCCAGGTCATGCCTTTAATATTATTCAAACTTTGATTTAAAGGAAGCTGAAATGTTTGAACCTGGATTGAGAAACCTTATTTGCTTTGAAATTTATTGTGATATCAGAAAGCTACACCTAATGAGGAAAAAAAAAATCACACTCAGGCAGATGATGAAAAAACAACCTAACCCACAAAATCCAACAGCCTGTGATGCAAACTGGCATTTGAAGGAGAGAGGGGAATATTCTTCCTAAAAGATTCCCATGTAATTTCAGGTTATCCTAGAAACAGAAGTATAGAAAGTTGTTAAATTCTTCATTATGTGCAAACTCATTTACTATTCATGTAGCATCAATCCATGACTTCAAAGGTGAACAGAGTGCTTGGCTCTGACAATCAATTGTTATTGTCAACAATAACATTACTTAATTGGTAAGTTAGAGGTGTAAAAAAGGTATACAAAATATACCTTGCAAAGCAAATGGGAGAAAGGCTGAATAATTTCCATATGTATAATCATCACTGCAAAGGCAGGGCAGAATGCAACATATGCATCCCAGCTGYAACATACATCTGCAATGAAACTCACCCACCTAACATACAGACAGGAAATAAGGTCTTTCCAGTGTCTGAGTGTAACAAGATAAAGCTGTTGAGCTTAACCCTATTAATACCAGAGAAAAAAAAAAAACCCAGACAACTGTTCACATGCTTATGGCATCTGGCTCCAGCAGGATCTAAACTCAACTTAGCTGATGGGGGTTTCTACCTTTTGGCAGGTCCAGGCCCAGCCTCTGATAAGGAGATATTCTCCAGTCAAACAGAAGATTATAAACCTGCCTACCAGCCACAGCACAGCACTGCTTGGCCTCACACCTTGAGCAGAGAGCACGATGGTTTATTTGGTTTAGTCTTTTCATGAACTGGAGAAAAATTCTCATCAAACATAACCATGATGCTTAAAGGATCCTTAAAGGAACACCCAACAAATTGTCTTGACAAGTGGYTCTGCTGGCTACACAGAACTAATCCTTTCAAGTAGGTGTGCTGAGCCAAGGATCATAAGCAGATGAAGCTCACAGCTTCTACATTGACAGAGCCCCTCTGTGAGTGTGACATGATGAGAACTAAGGGGWCCAACTGGAAAATGCTCTCTGGCACAGCACTTGAAAAGACAACGAGGTAATGAACTCCACGGGACCACATGTAGAAAGACAGTTTACAGTGTTTGCAAGATTTGCATAGCTGGACTCCAGTGATACAAGCATCCCTTCAATTTGAAAGCTGATCTGATACCCTAAAAGCTATTCAGTAAGGGGGGGAAGCTAGCTTGGGACCTCCCGAGACTCCTGGGAGATGGAGCAAGGAGCATAAATTGATCGTGACCACTGCACCTACAAAGAACTTTACACCTGCGGAGTGCTCCCTCTAGCAACTCCTGCTGTGGGTGGGAGGCAGTAGGTGGGTCTGCTCCTGGCTGGTCACATTTCAGCTATACATTGTTGATTTCCTCCCCCACTCTCTGCACCAATCTACCTTTAAAAGAGAAGGAGAGGATTTCCTTCTGGCCTGCCCTGGAGGGCTTGTTGTCATTAACAGRCACTTCATCCCAGCATGTGGTTGGGCAGGTGTTTGGTCCTGCACACAGCCCTCCTGTGCTGCCACCTGTGCAAAGTGACCCACTGTAGGTATGGCTGAGGGACTGGGACTTTTTGACTTCTTCTCAGATGGATCACTTCACTTCGCATAATCCTCTCTCAGTAAGTGTGTTCCTTCTTTTACAGAACTGGCTGGGAAATTGTAGGACTGTGCTATGAGTTATTATACACTAATTCCAGCAGCATCTTTCAGGCTATACTAAAATAAATTGTTAACTATACCCCTGGYCTTCCAAGACCGTTTATACCTCATACCATTTATTAATCTCAGCTACACTGAATTATTAAAATGAAAATCTCAATTACTCCCATCACTAAAAATACCAGTGTGGCTTTTAGATCCATATTTCTACCTTTTACTGTAATGCATTCTTCATTTTAATTACTGGCACCATATTTTCAAAGGCCAGTGCCTTATCTTTGCAGGGYATTTATCAACCTAAAAAAAAGTTTGACAAGTGCATAAATCATTAGGTGTGACACGCAGTGAATTCTTGAAGGAGAAGTATGYGGAAAAAAGATCATGTTATCTAGACGAACCAAAGACATGTCAAAGTGAAGCAACAGGAGGAAACATCGTCTGCTTCTCTTGCCAGGGTGYGCATTGTGCAAGACATTATTCTGGTGTTCATTACTGGAAGAAGACTGGGTAGATTTTTTCTATGAAGGGAAAAAAGATCTTTTGCAAAAAASAGTTTGTGGACTAAAAGGATAACAAGAATTCCCAGCTAAAATTCCTAAATAAAGAAATCAAAATCACATCTAATCAAAGCCACAGAACACACCCAAGTARTAATCCCAGCCCAAAATAAGCCTCATCTGTCTAATGGCTCCTAACATTGAAGTACTGCAGTCCTTTCCTATTGCCATTACCTTTTGTGTAAGAACMGATGTTTTCTAATGAAAATACCATTTTCCAGGTCAATGGTCTAAATGGTGGACACCCACCATACAAACTCGTTTGCACCAATACACACGAGCAATAACTAAACACAGGAATGTTAAAAGAGCATCATCYGTGTGGCCCAAACCACTTTAGAGCCCCCTTCTGAACTGCCAGCTGCTCAGGGCAACTGGAAAGTTCTCCTTCAGAATGCATAGGGTTGGTTGTGCCAAGCGGTTGTCAGCTCAGGTTGCTTTTCCCTAAGCAGGAAGAAATGTTTTAAAAAAAGACAGCACATGTTGTCCAGTGAAACATTGGTGWGTGGCAGACAATGTCCTTACCTTGGTTGTTGGTCCATGCTGAATTCTCTCATGCTACATTTTCATTTTTGCTCCCCAGTTTAGCTGTCTGTACCAAAGTTATTCCTTTACCTTGATATGTGGATACACCTGCACACCAGCCATGACACCTCATAGATTTATGGTATGGGCACTGCTTACAGGAAAACTGGCCTCAGGTTCTCTAATGTAATTCCTGTCAGCTGATGATCAAGAATAATTGTCCCCAGCATTCAGGTTGGAGCACATGTGAGGAGATAATAAAATGCCCAGCACTACATCCTCAGTTTCCCCAAATCAAACACAGTAATGGGCTTTCTTCCTCAGGGAACAGCAATGTCTCCAGTCATCATCTTTTTTAAATTCATCTCCACCTAGGTACAACAAGAGTAATTTTTTTCTGTCTAGTTTCTTTCTTACATGTGTGCTTCCAGTTTCCTTACTTGTAAAAATCCCAAGACCAACAATAACTTCAGAAAATAGAGATAAAGTAGAAAATGCAGGGAAATCTTTAGAGACCGCACCAGATTCTTTTCTTTACAAGACAAATAATGTGTTACATGGTATCTCTCATTCCTCTTCTAACCTTTTTAATAAGAAAAGACAAACACAAGCCCAGCTGCACATAGCCAACATCTGATTGGGTCAAAAACTTTTAAACCACAGCATATGTGGTTGTACCRAATGTGCAATGAGAAGTAGTTTTCTGGGACCTCTGTCACCAGAAAGATACTCTGGAGATGATTTATATAAAGGTCCTGTTAGTTTTTGAAACTAATCTAGTGACAGGTAGAAATGTAGGAATAACCACCCCTGAGACTGAACCATGATTTCAATCTGCAGAGCAGGAGTAGTACAGGATGAGAAAAACAGTTTTCTCTTTTGCCACTAACAACAGCTTGAGTTTTGTTCTAGCAGCTATATCCTGCAGGTATGAGAAGGAATCTTAATTTTTTTGCCTCTCTGGAGTTACTGGATTTCCTCCATCATCTGTGCCCTTCAAGTGTTGGGCTGAAAGATTTAGTAATTCACCTTACCTGTTGCCTTTTTCATTTAACATCAGGCAAAGAGACGGAATTTTGATAAACATACACAAACATGTTTCCTTGAATTCTTCATCTCCAGCACTGTCTCTTCTCTTCTAGCAGAAAAAAAATACTAAGATAAAAGAAACAGACCTTGTCCCACACACATGGATAGTTCTGTCCACCTACCAATACAAAGGGCAATACATGGAAGGATAGTCCTCCACAAAACTGCTTTCTATTTACTACATCAGGGTCAACATCAGGGTCATACTGTGGAGCTGCTCTGAACACTATCAGAAACCCCTTCTTTTGCTGAGCAGATGTGCCTCTTGCATGCCTGGTACCCTTAGTATACTGACAAAAGCCCTGTGTTTTTACACTCTGCTCTTGTGTCCAGTCACTGCATTTCTACATGGTTCTGGTGAAAGGTTCAGTCTCATTTTAAAGKGGGACAAGGAAAATCAAAACACAAGCATGCATATGAGCAAGAAAAACACCTGGAGATGCAAAGTAGGGGTGAATTTTCAAGGACAATCAGTTGATGATTCAATACAGAAAGATCCCTCTTTGCAATTCATAATGCTATTGAAGAAGATGAATTTCATTTTTGTTAATGAAAGTAGCTCAATGTTTGTACGTGCATTAACTACTTCACCCATTTTCAAAAGTCACCATTGCACTATGGGAGCAGAGGGAGTACTTCATCTTCTAGAAATTGCTTCTGGGGCAACAAAACTAGGGACCGTAATGTAATGTGGTTGGTCAACTTTTCTCAATTTATATCCCATCACCTCCTAAAGCCTGATCTTTCRTTCTGTGCTGCTGGTGTTACAGCCCCACTGCAGTTTTCAGAAGTGGTCCTCTGCTATTCAGTGCAGTTGGCTTTTGAATGAAACATGAGGTTTTTAGCACCTCAGGAGGCTGAGCATGCTTTAGCAGCCCAGCCCCAGCCTCACACACAAGAACTGCCCTTTAATTCCACTTAAATAAATTCAGTGTTGTTGGTTTTGCCCTGCTCAAAAGGAGCTTAGTGGGAAAGTCAAAACAGATCTCAGCTGAAGGGAAAAAATAATAAAGCAAGCCCATAAATTAAGTCAAGCTAGTGTATCCTAGGAACAAGAAAGAGCTCATGCAGATGAGGCAAACCATGCCATGCATAGAAAGCAAATCCCCACTGCTGGTCCTCCYTAATGCCATTCCAAAGAAGCAAATCTCTATGCAAAGTGTTTGAGAGCATGCTGGAAATAGAGGGGCTCTGGAAAAATAGTTAATAAATAAATTCCACTATTTGGTAGCATTTTTTCCAAAGGARACAAAGTGCCTTTTGTGAAACATTCCCACAAGAAGCCTTGTGGAGTTTGTGCTGCATCCACAGCCTGCACTGGTATTAGACAAAAAGTGAGATCTTATTGTTTGCCTTTCCTTTTACTATTGAAAAATCCAAACAGATTTTAAAATGTCTGACTAATTAACTAGAACTGAGCTGYATTTTCCCCAGGGTATGAATCAACATTATTATAATTTTAGAAWATCTATTATCATTATTATGGCAAAAAGACTATGACAGAAAGTAAGAGAGGGTAAGGTGCTTAAATACAGTGAAGAGATTATCTCTAGACTCTAATAATGAGCTGCTGCTCTTTCATTGTATGAGGTCATATCAAGTCTGCAACGTTGTCTGCTAACTAGAATGCATTAGATAAGGCTGAGATTTTTAGGAGGAAGTGTGCACCTTCCAAAAATCCCTTTTGGCTCTGAATGGTTTAGAAATCTAAAACATCTTTTACAACGCACACTAAAACCCCCTTCATGTTGATTTCCTTTACTCTGAAACTCTGAGAAGTCAATATAGACCGATCACACTGCCTTATGCTTTGTGGGAGATGCTGCAGGATTGGASGGTTAAAGCCAAGTCCAGGCTGATTTGCAGATATTGCCAGGACAGGARGAGTTTCAGAAATGGTCCCAGGAARAAAAGAGATCAGTAGAAGTGTGTGATCCTTTTCCTTTTTTTGCTCAGKAAGRTTGGTAAGTGCAAGATGCCCATAAAGCCTCCCTTGCAGCCAAAATCACTGTCTCAGCAGGATCCATTAGTGGAGGATGCATCATCATCATTGTCTGGCCTTCCTCCTGGGAAAGAGAAATGGAAGGGAAAGGATGAGCTCTGTAAGCAAAACAAAGTAGAGAGTGGGAAAGAGCTGAGAGACCAATTAAGCCCTGCACACATGTAGGCTCCCTGCATGGCAACTGACCTACAAAGGATATTCAGAGTCGACAAAGGGCTGCACGTTGAACTGATAGAGTAACCGGATGCAAAAGCAATGCAGCATCAAGCTGTATGGAGGGGGGTAGATCACCTTCACATTAACTCTATTTTAAAGAGATGATCAATGCCACATAAATCAAAGCAGATATATTGGCATAAACACCCAGATTCAACTCCATTGTTTTGTATGCTTGATAATAAAGTTTGCGACACTTTAAATGCAAAATGAGAAGAAGTTTCCAGAAAATTTCTTTTATTGTATTTGCACTTATGCAGCTGCATGAAGCTGGAAGAAAACTTCCCCGGAAAAAACCAGTTTATCCACCACCCCACGAAAGGCAGAACTTATGTAGGCCATTGCCACTTTGCAAGTACTGGGGAATGAGTCTGTTTTGCTCTTTCTCCTCCCACCAACGTTCCTGACTTTTCTTGCTGGGAAGAAGGCAGGGAGTGACAGCTGGGAGGGGATAAAAGGGGCAAGCGCAGGCTTGAAAACTCACAATTCTATGTTTGGCTTGTTTGCAAGTGAGCACCGAAGCGTGTCCCTAGACAGACACATCATGGTGAGTGAAAGGAGCGCTTTTAAGCATAATAATCTTTTATAGTCTATCATTTGAGATGTAGTCTGAGTTCACATGAATGATTTTTCAACCTATTACACTGTCAATAGCATACTYTCCAATCTTCCCCTTATTAAGAAACACTTCCACTCCCGCTTCCTCCTCTCAAGCCAGGGATATTGGAAGGATGCACCCTCTGAGACTGTTTACTTCCATGGAGATCTTTAATAAAAATTCAATGAYTGGAAACTGTGAAGATAGAGCAGTTTGAGAAACAGGAAATTTAAAGAGACAAATATGCAAAACTTCTCAAGGTGCTGCCAAGGCAACAATTTCAGGAGGAAAACAATGCTGAGTAACATAATTTCCCCCAGTAGCTGCAAGTCATTCAGCAACCTTGAATTAAGCTCACACCTCTGCTGTCTCTGCACAGTTTCAYGGGAGAGGAATGAAATCCTTTATCAGCAGGACCAAAAAAGCCTCCAAAGAGGGTAAATATTAGAAAGGCACAATTAAAGTCAGGGAGCTGGCAGCTGCCCTGCAGTGATTAATGGGCTCACACATCTCCTTATGCCCTGGCTCAGCCATGCTGAGCTAATGTTCGAGAATTTCATAATCTCAGCAGCCCTTTTGCTTTCAAAGCAAAGGCACAGCCTGGCTGTCCAGTGATTTCTCCAAGAGACAATTAACATGAGTTTAGTTTCCTCTTTCACTTCCCTCTTTCTTGGAAACATCCTTAAAGCTGGGGCATTGCACAGGGACTATGGACTTGCTGTACACAGTAACACATTGTACASTGAAATAAAGAACAACTGGACCATCTCACTAAGGAGGAGATCAGACAGAGAAATCTSTTACCATAAACAAGCAGGAGTAGCAACACAAGTGGGTGACGGGCTGATAATAAAGAATACTGCACTACTGCTAGGAAAAAAWCAGCAGAAAAAAATAGTAGAAAAGTGGGCACACACAGAGACTGTGCATCAATAGGAATCTCCTGGCTTCAGCAGGCTGTGAACCCAGGGACCAGCCTGGCTCGTGTTTGACTGCACACACGTGCACAACTACATGCTTCTAACGCCTAACTAAGACATGCAGGGGAAAGAAAATGGAAACTAACAGAAYTTTTCTTAGTTCTGGATGGACAGAGTCCCAGAGAACAACTGAAGACTGGGCTGGTCCATACATTTTGTGCTACAAGTCTAGTTGCAATTTGTACCCTTGAAATCAATTTCTAATTTGTAAAGACAAATTCATTTGCTTCTTCAGATGCCTGACTTTGGGGTCATTGAAACATGCTGCTGTCGCAGCCCTGGAAGGCAATGCCTCATTAAGCCTTAAAACAGGCACCATCTACCACCCTGAAAGTCCTGCTAGTGAGAACTGGGTCAGATGTCCAGGATCTTTCAGTTCTTAGTCTTTCCTGAGGCAGTTACGAAGAGCTGAGTGCTGGTATGATGGTTATATGCCTAATAAAACACCAGGGACTTGGAAGGTAGAAGTCAAAAGTTCTGCAGAACTTTTGTTCATCTTATTGTTCATCTTTTAGTCTCTTCCAATCATGCAATCTATGGGTAAAACAAGTCAAGTCTCTGTGTGACGATGAAACCCTTCAAATAAGTTATCCTTAGAACACTGATTTTGTCAAGAAAGTGCTTTCAAACCTGTTAAAAATCATAAGGGGAGATGCTGAGGCACCCACCTATTCCACCCTTCTAGCTTCMACAATCTGTCCTGTCCATTGTATCTTAAGGGTGTCTGGGGACAAGACATGGAAACCAGACAGCCCTGTCTTTACAGTCTAGCTGGGCTTTTGGACAGATTTGTGAGCATCTTAGCAAACTCCCAGCRCAGCTCTAGAGAGATGGTAAGCACCCTCATTTCCACTTTGCAGCAAAAGGGACCAAAGTGGCAGGAGATCAGCTGACCTCCTAAAGCCAAAAACYGTATCAGTGGCACAGCTCAGGCTCTGCTGTCCCTGCAAGCAGTTCACTCCTTCTCAGCAAGCTGCAGAGCTCAGGAAAGATGAAGAGCCAAGAGATGTCTTAGTTCACTGTGGGCGATCATGTGGGTCTATACCATGGTACATTCTGGGTAAGGAACAGTCACACAATGCACAGAAAATACTGAWTGCACACCTGTGTGTATATTCTCCCCGCTATATTCAAACCCAGTCATATCTATTAATTGTGTGCACAGAAAKGTTGTTGCTGCTTTCCCACTTGCATTATAGTCACTACATTATAGCTGTAGAAAGTACATTCAACATTAAGTGAATTTGCGTTTAGGACACAGAGCTTCTTCCAAAAACCTCCCGCATTTTAATGACCATCTGGATATATGTTTTATAACAATGCTATTGTTTCAGTTGCCTTTCCCACTCCTTTATTATGCGGATTTTTATTGCTGGCCATATCTTTTAAAGGTGACAGCAGTGCTGCCCAGGTCCTTTGCATATACAATTGCTGCTGGCATTACTGCAGCAGTAACAAGTGCTGAGGCAGCACGTGAGGCTAAAGCTGGGTTAAGGATAATCACGATGGAGGTCTGTTCTCAGCAGTTGTGGTAAATTTTTCGTTGCTCCACCAGAGAATCTCAGCAAGTCATCTCCACTTTGCTGCACATGACAAGATTTCCCTGGCGAATTTATCTTCCCCAGCGTCTGTTTTGCATCCCACCCATCATCTGAGAGGCAAGGGGAAGTGGGGAGCAGGAAAACAAACACAAACACTCAACCCACCTTTTATGAGTTGTACAAGGGGGTGAGGGCAGAGGGTGAAGAGACTGTGCTGTGGGCAGCTTTCTTGGTGGACAGGGGYAGAAAGGGAAGGGACAATAGGGCAGTGCTGAGGGAGGGAATGCAACTAGGGAGACAAAAGGCCAGTTTGGTCATTTGTGMATGAAGCCTTTGTCTTACATCTTGGGAAGAGCATCTCAGAGGCCATCACTCCCAAGGCAGCTGGAGTGGAAATTCCCCCATTTGTTTAGTAGCAGGCCTTATTTTCATCAGCTCATGTGCAGTCTCAAATGAAGGGCGACCTCAAAGCAGAATCAAAATCTCCCATGCCAGCCACACACTTTCAAGGCTCATATGACAGTTTCACATGGAGACTATGCCTAATAAATCTATCAAAATGCTTTCTGCTAAATCTCATACAGGACTAATAATTTTTGTCAGATAAGCTGACCTTTCTTTCTGGTTCAGCTATACACTTACRAAGCAGCGCCAAACACAGTTGATTTTTGACCTTTTGGCTTTGTTCAAATACCATGATTTTTGGTACAGTATGACTACAGACTAAAAAAACAAAACAAAACCAAAACAAAAAAAAAAAACAAACCTCCAGCAAAACCAAGAGGTGAAATATTCAAAGAAGAGAATTTATTACATTGTTTATTTTTCAGAGACACCAAGCAGTACTAATGGCCTTGTAGGAAAAAGAGTAGTCTGAGGTTCAGTAATTCCCCRTTTATACTAAATAGTCTGACATTTTCAGTGTGACCGTGTTGGAGGCAGCAAAAACACAGACATCTGAAAGCAGTTGAGGAAGGTTCAAGTAGGTGCATTCACACTTTATGGAGCTCTCAAAGCTGCCCTACACCTTGCACGCAAATGGGAAAATGGCTGGAAAGATAATACATGAGCCACTTGTGTAGAGTTGGGAGAGGTATCTTCAAGGAAAAGCCAATAATGAAATCACACTCTTATGCCCCTGAGTCATTACTATTATCTGCCTTCCCACTTGCCAGGGGTTTCACACTTACTTGGGAAAATTCAGATTCTGTCATCTTCCCTGAACACAGTATCAGGCGTGATTTACCAAAGAGGCCAGCTGAATTTCTTCTGAATTCCTCCTTACTTTAGTGTCTAATCAGTATCAGAAAAAAAAAACCAAACCAAATCACACAAATAGCTATGTTTCTTCCCATTCTGTAGATGAAATGTAATCTTGGTTTCAGCATCACTCACACACCTTTGCATAAACATATAATGCATACATGAGCACACTCCCCRGAAATAAATGGTCACTTTACATAAAAGCAGAGAAAAGCTATTTTTTTTTCACTCAGGAGCCCACTGCAAGTATTTTTAAATAGGATAACTTTTTCAACAGTTGTGCTGAAGGGCCCTAATGGAGATCGGGGCCCTGCTGTGTTAAAGCATCATACACAACAATCTCTCAATCAGAGACCTGACTCATAGCAAACAGCCCAGAGAAGAAGACTGAAAGGACAATAAACAAAAGGGCCACTTCCATTTCACAGCATTTGTAGCCAAAAGCAGAGTTGCCTTTGGATAAAATTTCTAATTTCAGCTGTCTGTATCTCAGTCTCCAAGACTTTGATGTCAGTGGAGCAGGGGTGGCTAAGAGGGATATATGTTCCTTGGCTGCTACAGCTTATTTTTGGTTTGTGCAGTTTCTTTTCTATCTCTGTTGAAACAAAGGGCTGTGGACTAGAAATGTACTCCCTTTAGCAGTTGTTTTAGCATGAAGCTTTGGCAGGAGAAGGGCTAAAGCAGCAGCATTTCAGTCTCCATGGCTAAAACAGACTGCAATTGTTAACTGGAGTCTAGAGATGAGACTCTGTGTCCAAAGCCCCAGCCAGTGAACATGCTGCCTTACCTTCTTCTGTTGTTAGTTATTCAGCAGTGTAAATGATCATAGGCAACCTAACTTTTCATTTAGAAGGACACCCTCAAGAGGTGGACTGTCCTACACCAGATTTTTTTAACATTCACCTGCCTTCAGACATAAGGGCCTGCCCAACAAAAGCAGCAGAGATGGTGAGTGCCTACCAAACACACCTGCATTAGCCTAAACTAGCAACTTATTTCATTGCATTTTCCCTATTTTAACTCATAAAGAAATGACAGAAAATATACTTCATTGCAAAAACAACTGCATACAAAACACTGCAGTAAAAGAATAAGACAAAATAGGAAAAAGGTATTAAAGTCACTTGGAGTAGCAGTTACAGCATGGTAGCCTCTTATTAAAAAGGARGAATAAGGGACATGCTGCACACATACCTATTCTTTACATCAGTGTGTGTGTTCATGCAAGACCTTGAATTGTCTGATGAATGTCTTTGGTTTATAAATGTATCTCATTTCTTTTCTTCCCCGCTCTTCCACTCCAGGCCTCTAAAAACTATAGAACCAAAGACAATTGCCTCTCATGGCTTTATTTCATTATTGAGAATATAGATTAGAACCAGGAAGCCAAGGCGACCTTGGGATGATTTTAATTGCCTGCAGTTTCTTTTGGAAAAGAGGAGAATAGACATGCAAGGTCCTCGATGAAAGACAGATGGATAACTCAAGTCTGCCTCATTATAAGCTGCTTCAGCAGAAACAGGCATGTGGCAGCACTCATTTGAGCACACACACAGTCTTACCATCCCTTCATAAAGACAATTGTAGAGGCTCTCCACAGCTGGACAGCAAGTTTTTGGGATGAGACTATGATATGCATGCAGATGTCATGAAATTAATTAGAAGTGGACACTGAGAAAAGAGGGGAGCAAAAAAAAGCAAAGTCCCCAAATGATTCATTTCACAGGCTCAGCAACCATATTGCACTCCTGTAATAATGCACCTCCAGCTTGGCCAGGAGAATTTTTCCTGTGACACAAGGCTTTTACATTATGCTTTGTGCTGTGTCTGCTGTAACTKCTTTCTTTCTGTTATCTAGATTTGCACCTCACTGACAACCAGAAGGATGTCACAGACTCCTTTCATGTGAATCAAGGAAGAAGCCAGAGCTAACAGGGTGTCTTCCAGAGGGACACATTTTAATCTGACATCACTTTATGCAAACAATCTCTTGTTCCTTGTCCTAAAGTTTACAAAGATCTTTAAAGCCCCAATCCCCTGGGGTCTGGCTAACCCCTTGCATTGTTTGCCTTAGATTGGTTGCTTATTTGCAGATTGCTGCCTTTGTGGGTCTATTCCTTCTTTTGTGTGCTGCTGAGGAAGAGGAGCTGAAGAAGGACAAAGAGGAAGCCAAAATTGTTGTGACCTCAGGTCTGACAGGCTGGCACAAATGTCATTGAAGAGCTCTAACTATTCTCTACCAAAACTGTCACTGCTGCTAACACACAAAACATTTCCTTTGAGGGGAGTTTTAGGTAAAAAAAGCAAAGTATAGAGATCAATATATTTGAGACACCATGACTTCTGAAATTCATTTASATTCTCAACTGAATGGCTGGTGGTTCAGTAGATACTTGTTCAAGTATGCTMAGTGGTTCTTGTCTAAAAGAAGGGTACTGCTTCTCCTTTGGATACTGCTTCACCAAGCACATGRGGTCAATTGACTAACTCTTCTTTTGGATTGCCAAGGAAAAGAAATTACTTGTGTTTGATTTATAATTCAAAACATTTTATAAATTCATGAAAGAGCAAACAGTTTCAGAGAATAAGTAGTTATATAGTGTCATGTTTAAGTTTTGAAAGAAAGGAGAACACCAACTAAGATATTTGACAGCTCCAAAAAGGAACAGGAAAAGTAAGTTATATAGGGACACTAATGGATTTACAGGAGACATTTCACCCTTACAAAGTCTTTGCAATTCTTTAATGAGATTTCTGGTCTAATCCCAGTGGAATCAGCATTGAGAACATACCGAAGTGGTGCTTCATCATCAGCAAGCAGCAGAAATAGGAGGCACATGACAATAGACTGAGACAATATAATTTTGCTCAGAAAAAGGACAAAATTTTACTAAGAAATTTTATTCAAACTACTTACAAGAAAAAAGRAAGAAAACCACAGACATTCACAAGAAGCAATTTGTATGCTATTTGGCTGCTTTTGATGCAACTTGAACATAACAGAGAGTGCACTGAATCTACACTTCTTAAAACAGGACTAGGGCAGGAAAGGTGTGCCCTATAATTTGATTAGTACACAGCCAGAAAGCAGCAAGCTGGATGTTTATTTTTATTAACCCCTTGACTCAACTCAAACTTCTGTAGTTTCAGTACAYTCCTAGGATTGCTGGACCATTTGGAATCATGGACAGCAATTTTTATGATCCAGGACTTATGAACCCAGACCCTGGTCCACAGCAAAAGGCCATGAATGTGTCACTGCCTAAGAGCTGTCAACAGTGACACTGAAAGGACTGGACCCTACCCCAGCATGCAAAGTGATCAGCACAGCTTTGCACTYCTCAGTGCAGTGTGATCCAAACTATGGAAACATCTTCAGCCTCAGTGGACAATGCACAGTAGCATGGATCATTAATAATAATTCAAAATATAAAGTGTCTCCTAAGCATTACAAACCACTAMACTGAGGAAGGACCAGGAGAAATTGAGAGGAAGTGCTCCATTCTCCCACGGAACAGGCTTATGAAAAACCTCTAGACATCACAGGTCTGGGAACATTGACTTCCCAACAGTGCTACAGAGTATCGTTACGTGATGAAATATCCAAATTGTGACAGTAGGTGTGAAATGTCAACTGCTCTGCACACAGAAAGAAGCCTCAGGTGGGCTTGCTAAGGAGCTGATAAAAGTTTTTGGAAGAAACCTTACACAGAAACATGAAAGCCGGCTGGAACTGGATTTGCACTGCTGGTATTCATTGTTCAAGGGGACCAGAGGGGACTAAAGTAACCAAAAGCCCGCATTTCTGTTTTTAATACTGATTTTTTTTATTGTTTCTGCAAGCTAAATAGATGTTCCAGGTAAAGCTTTGAAGACAATATGGGTATTAGAGCCTTTTATTATATTAGAGCCAGTATTAAAACTGGCCAACATCTTTTCAAAATGTGCTGGTCAGACCTCTCACCTCTTTCCTACTTGTGTTCTGTGAACCACCACATGCATTGTAATGCAAACTATACAATACACCTATACTGCTTGTTCTTTCCATATTGTCATTRTGTCTCACAAGAAATGTGATTTCAGAGCCAGTGAAAGCCATTATTTCTCCTGTGCAACCAAAGCAGGAGTGTTTTTAGTCATTTGCATTGGAACCGCAGCAGGACAAGGACCACTGCTGCATTTAACAGTGTAAAGCATCCTTTGTGCCACTCACAAAAGCAGAATGATCTTGTAAGGGCCAGCTCCCTTTAAAACAGGCCACTTCCAGCACAAGCATGAAAGCCTTTAGTTTGTATCAGTGRTGTATGTAAAAATCCACAAGTAAAGAGGAGAGACCAGGATAGTCCACAGGGCCCCCAGCAGCACCGGTGCCCCACCCATTCCTGCAGTGGCTGTTTCTGTGTGTAGGAAGGACCACGGAGCATTTCTCCAGGCTATCCATGTCAGGCTGGTAACAATTCATTCTCGCTGCCTGACAGATGTGACCTGTGAGGAGCAGCCGCCGACAAGCAGTCAGTTCATTGCCTCATGAARGACTGACACATTCACTGCCATTCAAGCTCGATTTTTCATAAGAACAAGAATGTGCTGTTCCAAATGTTGCACTCAGCATCTTGGAATGATGCCTTTGATCAGGGGCACTGGGGCCAGCAGAAAAATGAATTATTACACAAGACACYGTCTTTGTCCATTTCCACAGTTTAAAGGAAATATGCAGACACTCMGCCAACTGACTGCTTAGTACTGTTGTTTCTGTAACATCCAGGGCCCTGCTAGATTTCTAGAACAGAACATGACCAAATTGTTCCTCTGAATCAAATGTCAGCCTACTTGATTCATCAAAATGGTGGCAGTGACTGTGTGAGATGATGCTGTGCCTGCAGTGGGTTTGAAGTCATGATTTATGGTAAACAAAGACATGTTACAGCAAGGTAGTACTTAAAAATGGCAACAGGAGCATGACTTGAGAACAATATTTATTTGAGTTGTTGATTTTTGTCKCAAAATTGTTTTTATTTGAAAGTCCTTTGCCTAGAAATGTGAATGCTAAATCATAAATATTTGGGTTTCTTCCCAGGAACAATCCTCTGACTTTCTTAAATCARAAAATTATTTAGGCTGCACTTGGCTCATGTTCAGATGTCTCTTTTTATAAAACTGAAGATCTACAATTATATTACAGCAATTATAAGTATATCCCTTTACAGATGAGGAGTTGAGAAATTTCATTATGCAATCTGATAACCAGACAGATGGGAAATTACAGAAAGAGGGAAAAGGAAGGCTAAAAAAAAAATCCACATAATTAAGACAGTGAGATGAACCCCTAGAGCACACCTAGCACTTGCTGAGACCACATCATGCACCCTGATGCACTGGCTCATCACATGTTCATTTCCCTAGAGAGAACTGAGTTGCGATTGATCATGAATTCATGTGCTCTCACAAGGTCTTAAATGATGCTCTCATTAGAAAGAACTGCTGTAAACCTGTAGTTCAATTGCTGCCAGGGAGATTCCCACCCGCTGGCACACTCCTCTCACCTGCTTCACCAAACATCTCCTCAGCCAAATCACCTTCTCTCCCCTCAAGCTCTCAAAGTGCCATACCAAGTGTGGCCAAACTGTACTCTTTATCACAAATGTGCAGTGTTTCCTATGTGTAAAACTGAGATCTGCAGGGACACAGGGCAACTCCATTCATTCTTCAGTCATCCTGGGATAAAATGAAGAACCAAGATGCAAAGACTCCCTCTGAACCATCCGAGTCCTGCTTCCTTAAATACATTCTGTCCAGATGAGGCTCCACCTTGAATTAGTGTTATTTTCACCTTTGTTTTTCATTTGGAAAAAAATTGTGCTGTTCCAAATTCTCTAAATGGAARTCTACTTCAGAACATCACTTTTCCTATAGTTAAAAACTTTCTTCTAATTGCTTGCTTGAATGTATTCCTCAATAATCTATGCCCTGCTGTTCTTGTGCCAAGACTGTCTGKTAGCTTAAATTATTCTTTCCAACACACAGGGCAAGCTCCTGTTGCCTCTTTACCATCATTTTACTATGTGACACAAATCTTCTTCTCCTTTTTTTTTTTTTTT